>NC_053398.1:125808595-125868595 GCF_905171765.1 Bufo bufo
ACAGGATAAGTAATGTATGTACACAGTGACTCCACCAGCAGAATAGTGAGTACAGCTATGGAGTACAATACAGGATAAGTCAATGTAATGTATGTACACAGTGACTCCACCAGCAGAATAGTGAGTACAGCTATGGAGTACAATACAGGATAAGTCAATGTAATGTATGTACACAGTGACTCCACCAGCAGAATAGTGAGTGCAGCTCTGGAGTATAATACAGCATGTAACTCAGGATCAGTACAGGATAAGTAATGTAATGTATGTACACAGTGACTTCACCAGCAGAATAGTGATTACAGCTCTGGAGTATATTACAGCATGTAACTCAGGACCAGTACAGGATAAGTAATGTATGCACATAGTAACTGCACCAGCAGAATAGTGAGTGCAGCTCTGGAGCATAATAAAGGATTTAACTTGGGATTAGTGTATTCAGTGACGTCATCAGCTCTGATGGGCCAGCTTTAGTGCTGCCCTACCCATTTTACAAGCTAGGGCAGCGCTAAAGCCCGCCCATCAGTGCCGGTGACGTCACCGGGCTTACTGCTGGGCAGAATCCTCCGCCTGGCAGCCCTAAGGAGAGCCCGGTTCGTCACTGTAACTCCTGAAAATGCCTTTGACCTGCGCGATTCAGCGCAGGAGAGCATCGGAGCATGAAATGCTCCAATGCTCTTGTCATGGGGGATGCCTGTGTGAAATTCTGGGTATGTCTGGGTTCAGCTCTGAATTCGGACAACCCCTTTAATTAAACATATGAGAGGACTACTGTGGCATATCGATTCTTTAAAGTCTATGAGTAATATAGAAACAGTCCATCACAGCCAATTCTTCCAGATAATCTCGTTCTTGGGATCTACGGGCATCCCAGAACTCTCACTCTTATCAATGTGACTTTTATTATTACATATGCTAAAAAAAAGTCCAAAATTGCAGCAACCATGGGCACGTTTACCTTTGCTTTGTTCATTCTTGATATTTTTACTTTAAAGGTGTTGCGTCACGAAACATATTCTACATTTTTTCAAACCAGCAGCTGGATCTGAATACTTTTATAATTGCATGTTATTAAAAATGTTGTACAGCCAGTCAGTTATTCAATAAATTGTATCTGTACAGCGCCACCTGCTGTTTGTCCTTTTTTCCTTCTTTTTTTGTCCGTCTCACTGAGCTGGTAGCAGGTGCTCAGTTTAAATCTTTTACTGCCACCAGCCACACGTTCTGTTAGAAGCTGTAGCAGTTTACACATACAAGGAGAGAGCTGCAGCAGAAGGGACACACTCCCTGAGCTGCCAGGCTGAAGATAATCTAGCAGAGCAGCAGGAGCTATGAATGGGGAGATCTCTGGACCCATATGAGGTACAGGGCAGGTTCTAGCTTTGTTAGAAAGAAATTGTGATGTACTAGATGACGCATGATCTTCCTTTCTTACATCAATCATGACATAAACCCTTTAAGAAATGTAATGAGCAGGAGATTACAGTATACTGATACTGTGCTAGTTTAAAGCACATATAACTCAGTCCTGATGAAGGTCATGGGCTTATGTATTATCTACTTAAATGGGTCCTCCATGTATGAAGCAATGAATGGAGAACATATGTATAGCATGCACAAATGGACAGGATGAAGAGTTTGGTCAATACACGTACCCACACTGGACATTTCTGGCACATTAGCATGGTAGTTTTCTTGTAAGAATTCTGGAGGATTATCATTGATGTCTTGGACTTTCACAATAAATTCTGAAGGTGGTTCCAAGGGTTTGTTCGTTTCTCGGTCAACAGCTTGCGCCATTAATGTGTACTGAGCTCTTTCTTCTCTGTCCAAGGTCTTTGTTGCGTGAATGTTCCCTGATTTGTCATCGATGACGAAAATAGTCCCAGCTCCTTCCCCTGAGAGTATGTACTTAATCTTCCCATCCCCAAAATCGACATCTGAATGAAGCTGGCAAAATAACACACAAATTAATATATGACCAAATTAAATATACACTGCTCAAAAAAATAAAAGGAACACAAAAACACATCCTAGATCTGAGTTAATTAAATATTCTTCTGAAATACTTTGTTCTTTACATAGTTGAATGTGCTGACAACAAAATCACACAAAAAAAAAAAAGGGAAATCAAATTTTTCAACCCATGGAGGTCTGGATTTGGAGTCACACTCAAAATTAAAGTGAAAAAACACACTACAGGCTGATCCAACTTTGATCTAATGTCCTTAAAACAAGTCAAAATGAGGCTCAGTAGTGTGTGTGGCCTCCACATGCCTGAATGACCTCCCTACAACGCCTGTGCATGCTCCTGATGAGGTGGCGGGCGGTCTCCTGAGGGATCTCCTCCCAGACCTGGACTAAAGCATCTGCCAACTCCTGGACAGTCTGTGGTGCAACGTGACGTTGGTGGATAGAGCGAGAAATGATGTCCCAAATGTGCTCAATTGGATTCAGGTCTGGGGAAAGGGCGGGCCAGTCCATAGCATCAATGCCTTCGTCTTGCAGGAACTGCTGACACACTCCAGCCACATGAGGTCTAGCATTGTCTTGCATTAGGAGGAACCCAGAGCCAACCGCACCAGCATATGGTCTCACAAGGGGTCTGAGGATCTCATCTCGGTACCTAATGGCAGTCAGGCTACCTCTGGTGAGCACATGGAGGGCTGTGCAGCCCTCCAAAGAAATGCCACCCCACACCATTACTGACCCAATGCCAAACCGGTCATGCTGGAGGATGTTGCAGGCAGCAGAACATTCTCCACGGCGTCTCCAGACTCTGTCACATCTGTCACATGTGCTCAGTGTGAACCTGCTTTCATCTGGGAAGAGCACAGGGTGCCAGTGGCGAATTTGCCAATCTTGGTGTTCTCTGGCAAATGCCAAACGTCCTGCACGGTGTTGGGCTGTAAGCACAACCCCCACCTGTGGACGTCGGGCCCTCATATCACCCTCATGGAGTCTGTTTCTGACCGTTTGAGCAGACACATGCACATTTGTGGCCTGCTGGAGGTCATTTTGCAGGGCTCTGGCAGTGCTCCTCCTGTTCCTCCTTGCACAAAGGCGGAGGTAGCGGTCCTGCTGCTGGGTTGTTGCCCTCCTACGGCCTCCTCCACGTCTCCTGATGTACTGGCCTGTCTCCTGGTAGCGCCTCCATGCTCTGGACACTACGCTGACAGACACAGCAAACCTTCTTGCCACAGCTCGCATTGATGTGCCATCCTGGATAAGCTGCACTACCTGAGCCACTTGTGTGGGTTGTAGACTCCGTCTCATGCTACCACTAGAGTGAAAGCACCGCCAGCATTCAAAAGTGACCAAAACATCAGCCAGGAAGCATAGGAACTGATAAGTGGTCTGTGGTTACCACCTGCAGAACCACTCCTTTATTGGGGGTGTCTTGCTAATTGCCTATAATTTCCACCTGTTGTCTATCCCATTTGCACAACAGCATGTGAAATTGATTGTCACTTAGTGTTGCTTCCTAAGTGGACAGTTTGATTTCACAGAAGTGTGATTGACTTGGAGTTACATTGTGTTGTTTAAGTGTTCCCTTTATTTTTTTGAGCAGTGTATATATATATTTGCATTTAGCATTGTCAGCATTCATTTTCACTTCCATTCTGACCCTGTGCTCCCTCAAACCAGCAGTAAAATGCACTGAGAGGACATAATGCTGGTTTACTGGAGCACAGCTTTGAGTATGAAGATAAAAATTACATAACCGGACTCGGCATCACTTACACTATACACCGCTTACTTTAGATTAGGGGGTGTTTTGGAGCTGACAGATTCCCTTAAAACTTAAAGAGGACCTTTCACCACTCCTGAAATGCCTGTTTTAATAGCTTCATGCATTCCACATGTAATAACAGTTCTGGAGCATCTATTCTTATGTCTCTATGTTGTGCCGTCCCTTTATTATTTCTACTAGACTCTATGACTGAATTGCTAGCAGTCTGCAGTAAGAGTACAGAGGGGAGGTAACCAGTTGGGGGCGTGTACCTGCACAGTCTGAAAATGACAGCACTGATTGGATAGAGGGAGTCTGTGCAGGGACACACCCCCAACTGGTTACCACTCCCTTGTATCCTTATATCCTTGCAGACTGCTAGTAATTCATCCATAACTTCTAGTAGAAATAACACAGGAACGGCACAACCTAGAGCCGTAAGAATAGATGCTCCAGAACTGTTATTACATGGGGAATGCATGTAGCTGTTAAAACAGGCATGTCAGGAGCGGTGAAAGATCCTCTTTAAAGGGGTTGTCCAGGATTGATATATTTTTTTAAAACCACCCCCTCCTCATATGACCTGTGAAATGAAGCATGCTCACCTTCTCCCTGCTGCTCAGTTCTGGCTCCGTGGGTCCCTGTCTGTCTTCACTGCGCTTCGGTCCCTGCATGTAAACTTCCAGCATGGGGACACACTGCGGACCCAAGGGGAACGTCACTGCTCGGTCTGGAGACATGTCACTGCACCGACACACATGGCTTAATCTCTGTCAGGATTTTACATGCCAGGACTGACGCACAGTGAAGATAGCCAAGGACCAGGGGTGGTGTCATGTGCCTTTTGCCTAATGTCCTTCTATGTGCAAAAGGGGGCTTTCGACTTCCTCTGGGAACAGGGTCTGGTTGTAACTGCTACCTCTGCACCTCCTATAGCTTCACCAGCATATTTTAACTGTCTTTCCATCTCTTGTCCAGTAAGGAAACATTTGGTAAAAAGGGCCCAGAGTGGGCAAAAAAAATAAAACAAGTCTCAATGACCCCTCACTGCTCCCCTTTCAATGCTTACAGTACCTGTTGGTCCCTATTTCCTGGTCCTATCTTGATGCATAGGATATGCCCACTTACCCACTCTGTGGCCGGAGTGGAAATCGCCATGAGGCTTGTGATTAGATGAGCTGGCATTTAATCTTTTTAACCTACCCTGGAGCCTTTGCGCAAAAATGTCCCCGCTAAACAACCCCTTTAAAGGCTTCTCCGATACAACACACTATGAAAAGTTAAGGTCCTCATTTATCCAGGTCGTGGTATACCAGTAGTACTATGTCAGTGAAACTGGACCTGTATTTTTCTTGTGAAGACGTTTTGCTAGTCATCAGACTGGCTTTCTCCATTAGAATCTAATGGACAAAGCTAGTCAGATGACTAGCGAAACGTCTTCAAGAGAAATACATCAAGTCCAGTTGCTCTGACTTATTACTTCTGAAGTTCTGTACCAAAACATTGGGACTTTAGGGGCCATTAGCATAAATAGAGGATGGGAACCCCATAGCAAATATAAAAATGAGTCTCTTTTCAGCTGCTACTTGACACCAACACACTTGACCTGGGATAGAAAGTCCTAGTACCTCCAAGACATCGTCATGACTCACCTGTGCAAATTACATCCCTTATCAGGTTTCCCTAGCCATTAAAATGGTAACAAGACCATCTATCTCCATAACAGCCATAAAAGAATGAGTGATCCCACTTAGAAAACAGTGGGGCAGATTTACTAATGAAAATATGCCAGTTTTGGGGGGCAATTTGCGCAAAAAAAACTGGCGTACATACCTTGCGTCACATTTATTAACTGGCTTGCAACTTTTTCCAATCTTTTAACACCTCATATGAAAAGGGGGAGTGGCAACAATTTAGGCTTCCTGACATTTGAGATCAGCCACATGGGCTGTAGACACAATGGACAGGAGGGGACCTCATTGACTTCTATGGGAGAGTTCTCTAGACATGCTCAGTGACCTGTGCAGAGGTCAGGAGGGAGCAGATAAGCTGTGATATCACCTATTATGAAAGTTGGGGTCTCTGTTTTCTATACAACGGTGTTACTTGTCATTGTAATCTTCCCTGGGATGATAATGAGAAGGCTACTGAAAAATTAGGCTGAGTTCATATCACCGTTGAGCTTTCTCTTCTTCTGATGGATGGAGAGAGAAAAAACAAAACAAAAACGGATCCTGTAAAAAAACGGATCCTGTTGATAAGGCTACTAGAACTTTCTATCCCAGGTTGGGTGTGATGGTGATGAAACAGGATCCGTTTTTTTTTTTTACAGGATCTTGCTGATGGATCAGAAGAATAGAAAGCAAAACGGTAAGGTAAACTCAGCTTTACCTGCGCAGAACAGGTAATCACAACCTATTATTAGTGACCAGTGAAAAAACTGCCTAAATTGTGGCTCCGTGCACCAAAAATGTGCCAAAAGTTTGGTGCATTTTTGGAGTAAAACTACGGCAATTAGCAGGGGTGCACCTAGTCTTTCTGCTGCCTGAGGCGAAAACTGAACCTAGCCCCATTGCCACAATGAAAGCGCTCCTTGCCCATGGCCCTTCTGCTGACCCCCACCTGGCCTCATTGGTGGTGCAACCCTGCCCATTAGTAGTATAAAACTTAGACTAGACCGTTTTTTTTTGACGAACTGACAAAATTCTAGCATAAATCTGGTGCAGGATTACCATACTCCAAATTTGCAAAGGTCCATCAGCCAGACATTGACTGTGATTTGTATTCTTAGACAGTGTAAAGTGCGCCACTTTTCTTAAATCAGCCCCAATGACTTTTAACAGTCAGATTTTACTTTCATGTAGACTACTTCTTCTTATAAAGCATGCACAGCCCAAATAAGCATCGGCTGACCGAATGCAGAGATGATTTCGCTGATAAACATTTTCCTAACACCCAACTGAGAATAAGCACCAAAACAATCAAAACTCCGAAAATAAAGCAGTATGGGACGGCTGAATGCTGTATAAACGATTCAATCTATTCACTGCGGCCCGGCGGGAGGCCCGGCCGGCAGGGTCTTCTATGGGAAATAGAAGAGACTGGCATAATCTTCATTGTAAGCACAAACTATTTTCATAAATCCTAAAGTCTCTTGAATCCTTTCATATTCTCAATCTGTAACAGCGTTATTAAAACCGAGAAGAATTTATCATGTTCTCGATGCTACTGAAATATAAATCAGTGTGAGTAATTTAACCCGAATCTCCACTTTTTATCATCAGGTCCTAAATTCCGTGCTCATTATTTGTTTCATATATTTTTATAGCATTTGGAGCCTTATTTTTCTGATAGAGGGCTACAAATCCTCAGGCGAAGATTTCGATTTAAATCAACCCTCCAGTACAAGCCGAAAGTTTAAAGGGAACCTGTCACCTGCAAAACGCATATTAAACCGACCACAGTACCTTACAGTATCCCCCGGTGTGTTGCTAATCATGATTTTCTTTCCTCTTTGTGTTTCTTCACGCTGTTTTAATGTCGGTTGGCGCTGTCTCCGAGTCAGGCTTGAAGTCAAGGGGGCAGCGGCCTCATTGCTTCAAGTAAAGCTAAGCCCGCCCCTTACCCCTCCTCTCTACAATTAGATGGAAATGCTGCCGTGATGCCGGGATCGCGCTCTTCTAGCGCATGTTCGGTACGCTGCCTCACTCACCCGCCTGCATTTTGCTGACTGCGGATGCGCCGGACAGTTTGATTGCGCGTGCGCCCGGCCGTCACGCTGTAACAGGCAGCGTACCGCACATGCGCTAGAAGAGCGCGATCCCGGCATCACGGCAGCATTTCCATCTAATTGTAGAGAGGAGGGGTAAGGGGCGGGCTTAGCTTTACTTGAAGCAATGAGGCCGCTGCCCCCTTGACTTCAAGCCTGACTCGGAGACAGCGCCAACCGACATTAAAACAGCGTGAAGAAACACAAAGAGGAAAGAAAATCATGATTAGCAACACACCGGGGGATACTGTAAGGTACTGTGGTCGGTTTAATATGCGTTTTGCAGGTGACAGGTTCCCTTTAAAGGGAACCTCTCGGATGAGTTTTACCGTTATCAGAAAATGACTTATTGCTTAAATCCCATTTTTATGTTAAACATAATATATATTTTTTTTTAATTTTTGGTGACTATGTTTACATTTGTTCTGTTGCTATCTAAAAATGTCTATAGTCCTGCAACATTTGCACTGGCCACTAGGCCTAATAATTGGTCGTTATTTCCTGTTTTGCACAGATAACTTTTAGAAAGCCATCTCAGTAGCCATCTCATTATCATCCCAGGCAGGATTACAATGATGAATATCACCATATATACTGTAGATAACACCTGATCCACTATTCACAACAGGTGAGATCACAGCTTATTTATTATTTTTATTTTTAAATAAAGATGGTGCCAAGGAAACATTTTAAAATGGTTTTCTGGGAGTTTTAAACTGATGACCTAATATCTGGATAGGTCATCAGTATTTAATTTGTGGGGGTTTGACGTCTGGGACCCCCGCCAATCAGCTTTTTGAGAAGGCAGAGGGGCTCGCAACAGCGCCATGGTCTTCTCTAGGCTTTCCCTAGGCCAAGTGACGTCACGTTCATCAGTCACATGGTCCAATAGTAAATGGAACTGAGCTGCGATACCAAGCACAGCCGCTATACAATGAGCAGGGAGAAGGCAGCCACGCTACTGCGAACAGTGGTCCCCAACTCAGCAGATACTGATGACCTCTCCAGAGCATAGGTCATCAGTATAAAACTTTTGGAAAACCCCACAAAAAAAAAAAAGAAAAAAAAATGTTTACCGTAAAAAAAAAATTATGTTAAATATATATTTTTAGAATTTTTGCTGAGTTTATTTATAGTTTTCACATGTCACTATCCATTTAAAAAAAATAAAAAAAATGTATATACTGTAATCCTGCAATTTTCTCACAGGCGCCAGGCCTAATAATAGGTCATGATTTCCTGTGCAGGTAACTTTTCAGAAGTCATGGCATCATAACAAGTAGTATTACAATGACAGATGTCACCTATATGTATAGATAACACAAGATCCACCATTCACATCGGGTGATATCACAGCTTATCTACTCCCTCCTAACCTCTTCACAAGCCACCCAGCAAGAAAGCCTAGAAAACTCTTCCACAGTATTCAATGGGGTCAGCTCCTTTCCATTGTGTCTATGGTCCATACAGCTGCTCTCAAAAGTCAAAAGATACTTTAGACTTAGTGGCTATTGTGCAAATTGGAGGATTTTATACATTTTATATAGGCAAAATTAAAAAACAAAAGGCACCAAAAATTTTACCAAAAATATGTTTAACATAAAAAAGTTATAGGTTATTTTCTGGTAAAACGTTCCTTTTAACGAGATAAGGATACAATAGAAGGAGAAGATCTGAGTTCAGTGATAAATAGATTTATGATGTGGAGCAGGATTTCTGTGTAAACTTGGCTTCCAAAAAGCATTTTCGGTCTATGAAACGTGGTCTGTGTGGCAGTCAAATTTCCAGGACCACATCACAGCTGACTCAAAGTCACCACATCATGGTGATGTAGCCACCTGGGTCTTCTGGCTTGTGCTCAGATGATGGTGAGTACAGGACAGTTAACCTACGGTTGGGCTGGAACTCGACGCATCATAGATCACTAGCTGAACTGTGGAAAGGCTGAGAAAACGACTGTGTTTCACAGACCGCTTCCGCTCATCTTAAACTGGCCTTAAAAGTAGAGTAAATCCTAAGAGGACTCCTAGTAGAAGGCTGTAAGAGTCCTCATTACCCGGCCGGCCTACTGAGTGGTAAACAGCCTTTTGTGCACATAGACTGATACAGGGATAGCAGTCAATCATCCTGTGTGGGTGGAGTAATCAGGACTCTCACTGACTCTCCTAGGAGTCCTGTCGGGATTTACCTTCAGCGCTCACCTGAAATTAATGGATCATGCGCTCTACAGGAGTTCTGGAGACAGGCGAGTACAGCGCTCAACTATTTCCAGTGCTCCAAGGGGTACGAGGTCCCCATTCTCGTGATCAGTGGAGGTCCTAGAAGTTGGACCACCACGATCTAAGAGTTACCCTCTATGCTACCCTCATGATCTAATAGTTATCCCTTTACATGACCAGAATACTTCTTTAAATAATAAGCCAGATGAAGGATAATAATCAACTGTATAAATCCAACCGGTCTGTTCCCTGTATCCATCAATGGAAGACTCTGAGGGGTCTGTCTTCGTAAACATTACAAATGTGTAGATTCCCATAAAAAAAAGAGTGTGATCCAACCTCCCAAAAAACGTTAAAGGCCAGCTATTGATGATCTCAACGCTGATGATTCCAATGATAGTAAGAGGAGAGGTTCTGGGCTTTGAGGGTGGTCCGAGAGCCTTACTGCCCCATGGGAGGACATCGGCACTGTCACTAATGTGTCATAATTAAAGGACCCAAATACATTTTTGATCATGCTACTTACACCTTTGTATCACCAGACCTGTTTCAAACAACATAAATAATTTACAGCAAAACAGTGACACCTACAGGTTAAATGGTGTAGTGCATAACGGTAAAAAAAAACGTGTACAAGCTCATGAGTTTGAACTCTTTTTCTCAGTGATATTTTCTATGCGTATATGGTTAAATATGTGTAATAACAATTAAAGGGGTTGTCAGGGTTTAGAGCTGATCCCGTACATATCCCCTTTATCACCCAGGCAGCCCCTCTTATATGAGCATCGGGGCATTTCATGCCCCGATGCTCTCCCTTGCCCTGCACTGAATAGCGCAGGGCAAGGGCTGTTTGCTAATGATTTATACACTGCTAGGCAAAGGCTTCTGCCTAGCACTGTGGCCGGTAACATCACCGGCACTCATGGGCGGGCTTTAGCGCTGCCTTAGCCTGTTTTACAGGCTAGTGCAGCGCTAAAGCCCGGCCATTAGTATCAGTGACGTTACTGGCAACACTGCCCGGCGGAAGCCTCTCCCTAGCTTACCCACCGGACCTCAAGAAAATTCCTTGCCCCGCACGCTTCAGCACTGGGCAAAGGAAAGCATCGGAGAGGGCTGCCTAGGTGAAAAAGAGGATATGGCTGGGTTCATCTCTGAACCTGGACAAGCCCTTTAAGTTATCTATGTATATTTCAATGACAATATATTATAAATACAGAGATTATAGTTAAATATTGTTTTATCATTAGTATTTTTATTTTTATTTTTTTGTTCCCCAGGATGTCTGCATCTGGAATTGCAGCTCTGCCCCATCTAAGTGAATGAAGATAGGCTTCAATACCAGCTGAAGGACAAGAGTGATCAACCCCAGACCATCCCTTTAATTCACAGTAATAATATGCCAAGAACAGTAGCAATAACTGGAAATGAGGAAATAGGTCTTACCCGTCCAACAAGCACAGGATCCGGTCCGGTGTATTCCTCTATTACAAAAAACTGATTCCATACCCATCCCCTCTTGGACCTATGTAAGACTTGTCCTTCTTTGCCCTTTTCATGGTGACCATGAAACGACTGCCTTAATTTACCGCTTCTTCTTGTGGATGTGACGTGACTACAGTATGCGATCCCCAGGCATAAAAGAATGCCATGTAAACAAAAGTCCTTCTTCATTTTTGGTAGTGCTTGCTCGACAGTCCTCGCTCCCAATTCTAAGTCCCCTCGAAATAGTGCAAAACCGCAGGTTAGTAGCAAATCCAACAGGTTAATGTCATCCCAGAGGTTATACCCATAACGCACGTCTCTGTTCCTTCCAATTGTCCTTTATTGATCCTGAAAAAGAAGAAGAGTCACGTAAATATTATATCGCCATAGGATGATGAGCAGTAGTAGCAGCAGTGATGGTCAGTTCGCAGTGTTCGCCAACGAACACATGCGGGCTGCCATCTTTAGTAGGGTAGACTCACCCGTCCGGCGATGCACAGGTAAGCCCTTACCTGTGCCGGTCTGAAATCAAATGCAGTCACCGGGAGCAGGCAGTCCGATGAAGGCCCCCGGCGGCTGTTCTTGGAACTGCCTGCTCCTGGTGACTGTGTTTGATTTCAGACCGGCTCCCGGCACAGTCACGCGACTAGCTGCAGCTTAAAGGACACGCTCCTGAGAAAGTGCACGCCTCCTAAGCTGTCAGCTCGAAATAAATCTGGCAGAGCAATTGGAGCAATGAATGTGGAGGTCTCTGGCTCCAAGTGAGGTACAGGGATGGTTCTAGCTGTGTTAGAAAGAGGTTGCCATGTACTATATCATGTCTGATTTTCATTTTTCCAATGGGATAACTCCTTTAAATGCAGACTTGTATTTGTTGGCTATGATATTGTATGATTTCGATTGCTTATCTATCACCAACATATTCAGTAACTCCCAGATTACTATTTCTACTATTTGTTCCTCTCTCTATGCAAAGAGGCCCAGGGGAAGAGAATCATCTCGCTAGCGCCACCTAGTGTTGAGTGAATTGAAGCCGAATATCCTCGTGCTTTGTGGCAGCGAATCAATTTAACCTGAAATAGCGCGATTTAACGCCCTCCCCCAGCTTGCTTGAAGATCTCGCACGAAATTCCGTGAGCGGTGACGTATGACGTCACCAAACGGACGGCACGATGACGTCAACAGATCTCACACCAAATCACAAGATTTGGCACCAGATCTTCAAGCAAGTTGGCGACAGCCGGCTCGTCGTGAGCAAATGGATCAAGTATTTAAATTTTTTTTATTTTACACCGTGTTATTTATGTCATGTATGAATGCGGCATCTGAGGGGTACAATGACGAGGAGAGGCACAATCACCATTTCCTGTCATTGCACCGCCACTACTTACAAAGAAATGCGCTTCGTGACAAATAACTTTTGTAAAATTCGGCTCATCTCTAGCGCCACCTTCTGGAAGTGCTTTCCTATGGGTCAAAGTCCCACTTTTTAACAAGTCACGGGACACGGCAGAAAAGCAAACAGCTTTCTCAAGGTTTTACTAAACTCTTTCTCTATATACGGTATCTGCTCTAGTAAAGAATTTCTGGCTAATGGGGGAGGAAAGGTCCTGGACGTCATCAGGGACTTATCATGTAATGTACAGCGCTGTCAGCCTTTGATCAGAGTGGGGGGGTCGTCATGCATTATCGTGGACGCACATGGCTAATCGAACCCAACCTCCCACAATCGGGCAGGGCACCAAGTCTATCTTAACACATGAACCATTAACCAACAGGATGGTCACCATAGATCACTGATGCAAACATTAAGAAAATCTCAAGTAAAGCAACTTAGATTCCTGAAGTTCGGCATCCACTTAAAGTGGGATTCCATTATTTAAAGGGTGTCTCCATATCCATTTATCTTCCAAAAAGATTTAACGTTGCTTTTTCTGGCTGTGAAAACAGACTTTCGAGATTGATACGACTGTTTCTAATGAAGCAGATCAGAGTCTAAATATTGTTGTATTGAATAAATGAACAAGCCTGGCAGAGTCCGGAGTTTCCCTTTAAATTCAGATTTTGGAAGCAGCAGTTAATCCATGAGATGAGACAAATCTTTTAGAAGTCAGTGAGAGGCAGATCTTGGTATGACGCCACAAGAGGGTCTACTGGGATTAGGATTAGGCGCTTCTCCCTTCAAATTCACATCTCCGCATATATTTTCCATTTCTTTCTTGTTTGTACATCAAATAAATGAGCAGCCTCGGTGCTTGCCGAGCCTCACTAGCGACACCAATAAATGAACGCAGCTCCATAAACAAGGCGGGTAGAGTTTATGCAAGTGCTAATGCGCCAAGTGTTAAAACTGAGAAATGCCAAGTGTCACGAGCGGGGTCGGCTGCAAACATATCCTATTCCCTTTTATCTGGCTTTAATGTACTGAGCAAACAAGCAGGCCGATGAACTTATTATGGCTAAATGGCTGACAGCAATTGTTCATTATAAATCTGCCTGCGATGTGTCGATTAATGACCATAGCCAAGTATGTACAGTATATGTATACAGGGCCAGAACCATCACACCAACATGTACTGGCAAACACCGTATGGCTGCCCCTCTGAGAGGAGGCAGATGGAGGTTAGCTTAGAAAAGTAAGACCGCTGCCAAACAGTGCTCATAAAGAGTGCTATATATCATATCACCACTAAAATCCCCATTTAAAGTATTACACTATAGAAGGAAATAACACTGCTATACCGTGCCTAAATAATACTGCCATATAGTGTTCAATAAACTGGCAATACAATCCCTAAATAATACAGTACTAAAATAATACCACCATGTAGTGCCTCTAAATTATACCACTATACAGTGTTTAAATAATATTACCATGCAGTGTCTAAATATTACCACCATACAGTGTTAAAATAATACCACTATACAGTTTCCAAATACCACCTTTATACAGTACCAAAATAATACCATCATATAGTTTCTCAAAAAAACTACAATACAATGTCGAAATTGTGCCACCATACAGTGTTTAAATAATACCACCATACAGTCCCAAAATAACACCACCATGCAGTGTCTAAAATATATCCCCGTGCAGCGTCTTAATTATACCACCATGCAGTGTCTAAATTATACCACTATACAGTCCCACAATAATACCACCATGAAGTGTCTAGAAAATAACACCATACAGTGTCTAAATAATATCACCATACCATGTCTAAAAATAATAGCAATATAATGTCTAAAAGACACCACCATACAGTGTCTAAACAATACCAGCATACAGGGTCTAAATTATACCACCATATAGTGTTAAAATAATACATTCATACAGTCCCAAAGTAATACTACCTTACAGTATGTAAATAACACCACCATAGAATGTCTAAATTATACCACTTGTAGGAAGGTACAAGGGGTCATCATTGATGGTAGGTATGTGTCACCGAGGTTCCTGGTCTCGGTGAAGTAAGAGACGGTATTTTCATGTGTCGGCAGCAGCTAATGCTGATTGACACTTTGCTATTTAGTATGGATGTAAATAGCTGTTCCGGGACGGCTCTTACTGGGAGTAGTCAAAATCCTGGGTGGGTGACTACTCCCCACGTTCCAGGCCGGGTCTTGGCAGGCTTATAAAAAAACAGCCAGCACTGTCAGGTGGTGTGAATTACCTCCCTCTGACAGTGGAGCTCTGGAGATCTCTGTGCTGAGGTCTGAAGACCATGTGTCAGGCCAGCAGGCCGCCTTAAAGCCTGCTAGTGGACTTTCTGAGGCTGAGCATTCAGCCAGGTGTGAACTGACACCCAGGATACCAGGTGAACTTTATTTAGTTGTTCTGTGTGTGAACAAGCACCAAGCCTGAAGTGGTTGTTGTGTTATGTTATAAGTGTGAATAAACACTGAAGAGTGATTTACAGCCTGGTCCTTTGCCTCTATACTGCGTCTGCTAACCTGCCTACCAGAGCGAATCCTCCACCAATTGGCGGAGGATGCGTGCAAGCGCAGTGATTTTTAGTTTTTCCAGGCACAGTTGTATGTCTTACATCAAACCAGCGAGATTACAACCCGTGTCCCTTGACAAAATGGAAGCTGTTGTGAAAGCCCTCGTGGAGGTTAACTTGCAGCAGTGGGAGGCTAATGAGCAGCAGCAGAAAACCAACCAGCTGCTGTTGCAGCATGTGATGGCTTTACAAGCGGCAGGAGCGTCCCAGAACGTCCACGAGGGCCGGAAAGCTGTCCGTGCGGCGATCCCTAAGATGACCCCCTCGGACGACGTTGAGACCTATCTGGCGGTGGCCGTGAGGGAGAAGCTATCCCGAGATGGCCTGATACGAAAGTTACCGATACCCGTGAGACAGGTGTAACCCCAGTAGAGTGGCCTTGCTCAGGGGGGAAATCGGAACCCTGGGAACCTGACACTGAAGGGCCAGTAACAGGGGTGGCCGCCACTGCAGTGGAGGAGGGGGAGGAAACCCTGCTGAGTGTAATGGTGGGAGACGTGGGTCCTGAGTTGGCAGACCTCAACGTCTCCGGGGAAAATTCGGTACAGCTCAGCACCGGGACCCAATGCTATCTCGAGCCTGGGAAAATGTTGTAATAGTTGATGGTGAACCTCAACAACTGGGGGCCGAGTCTATGTTTCCCAGTTTTGTGGTTCATCAGAAGATGCTGTATCGGGTAAACCAACTATGGGGTGAGCATATTGAACAGCTGGTGGTGCCCAAGGTGTATCGCAAGCTCGTGTTGGAGCTAGCCGACCAACATGTTCTTGGGGGACACCTGGGATGGCAGAAAATGCAGGACCGTATTCTACAGCGGTTTTACTGGCCCAGTGTGTTCAGAGAGGTGGAAGAATATTGTAAGTCTTGCCCAACCTGCCAGATAACCAGCCCCCAGCCACATTTCCGTAGACCCCTAGTACCTCTCCCGATTATTGAGGTTCCGTTCGAGCGATGGATCTCATAGGCCCAGTACCAAAGTCCGCTAGAGGGCACCAACACATCTTGGTCGTCCTAGACTATGCCACTCGGTACCCGGAGGCGGTGCCCCGCGACATACATCGGCCAAACTCATAGCTAAGGAGTTAATGGAGATGTTTTCCCGAGTGGGATTACCTAAAGCGGTTCTGACCGACCAGGGGACCCCTTTTATGTCAAAGGTCATGAGGGAACTCTGTAAGTTGCTGCACATAAAACAGCTATGGACGTCCGTTTACCATCCGCAAAAGGACGGTCTGGTAGAGAGGTTTAATCAAACATTAAAAAACATGTTAAAAAGAGTGGTGTCTAAGGATGGGAGGGATTGGGACCTTCTTCTGCCCTATCTCATGTTCGCAGTGCAAGAGGTGCCCCAGGCCTCTACTGGGTTCTCGCCCTTCATACTGCTATATGGCCGAGATCCTCGCGGTCTGTGGAACAACAACCCACACCATATAAAAGTGTAATTGAATATGTCACTCAGATGCAAGAGCAGATGGAGACAGTGTTGCCGCTTGTTAGGGAAAATATGGAGGCAGCCCAGCGAGCCCAGAGTAGGCTCTATAATCGGCAGGCTCGGGTCCGGATCTTTACCCCGGGAGATCGGGTTTTGGTTCTGGTACCGAAGGTGGACAGTAAGTTCCTGGCTAGGTGGCAGGAACTCTACGAAGTACTCAAAAAAGTTGGTGAGGTAACCTACAAGGTACACCAGCCAGGGTGGCGAAAGCCGGAGCAGGTGTACCATGTGAATTTACTTAAACCTTGGAAAGATAGGGAGACCAGTACGGACGACAGCCCGCGGCTGAGTTTTCTAGGGTAAGAGTTTCCAGCCCCACGGTCTGATACAAGGGAAGCAGTTGCCACCGTCAAAATTGATGACAGCCTTTCCTCTAAATGGACTCAGGAGGCCAGGGAGTTTGTCAGCAGGAACACGGATGTGTTCTCGGACTAACCTTGACGCACTTCTACCATCCAACATGACATTGTCACTGAGCCTCAGGCCAGAATCCGGTTGAAGCCACCATACCAGGTACCCAAGTCTTGGCGACAGGCCATCTCGGAAGAAGTGCAGCTAATGCTATAACTAGACGTCATTGAGGAGTTGAAAAGTGAATGGGTCAGTCCGATAGTCTTAATACCCAAGTTGGATGGGACGTTACGGTTCTGTAACGATTTCCACAAATTAAATGAGATTTCTAAATTTGATGCATTTCCCATGCCTCGGGTGGATGAGCTTATTGAGAGGTTAGGCATAGCCCGATATTTTTCTGTTTTGGACCTCACCAAAGGTTACTGGCAGGTACCCTTGACAAAGGCTGCCAAAGAGAAAACTGCCTTCATCACACCAGAGGGGCTGTACCAATATAAGGTGTTACCCTTTGGTCTGCATGGCGCCTCTGCCACTTTTCAACGGCTCATGGACATTGTGCCACATCCACATCATCGGTACGTTTCGGCTTACCTGGACGATATTGTCATTCACAGTACCGACTGGGAAAGTCAGCTACCAAAAGTACAGGCTGTAGTGGACTCCCTTCAAAAGGCTGGACTAACAACTAACCCAAAAAAATATGCAATAGGGTTAGAGGAGACGAAATACCTAGGATATGTCATTGGGCGCAGAGTCATTAAACCCCAAGTGAACAAAATAGAGGTGATACGGAATTGGCACCGACCTGTCACTACTAGGCAAGTAAAGTCATTCCTGGGAATGGTGGAATATTATATGAGGTTTGTCCCCCACTTTGCTACAGTGGCCGCACCATTAACAGGGCTCTTGAAGGGACGCTAGTCAGTGGTCCACTGGGATGATCAGGCGGAAGAGGCTTTTTCTACTTTGAAGTCGGCCCTGTGTGGGTCCCCTGTTTTGGTGACGCCCGACTTCAAAAGGGAGTTTATAGGCCTCGGTGCTGTATTGTCTCAGGAAGTCAATGGGGAAGAGCATCCCATTGTCTTCCTCAGCCGTAAGCTTACCCCAGCCGAGACCAGGTACAGTATAGTGGAGAGAGAGTACCTGGCTATCAAGTGGGCACTCGAGTCTCTCCGCTATTGTTTGTTGGGTAGAAAGTTCCGTCTGGTGACCGACCACTCCCCTCTCAAATGGATGAGCCAGGGAAAGGAAATGCCCGGGTCACCCAATGGTTTATCTCTTTGCAGAATTTAACGTTTTCTGTGGAACACAGGGCAGGCCGGTTACAGGGATACGAGGATGCCCTGTCCCGGGTACACTGTTTGATGTGTCTTCACCCCTTCAGGGTTGAACAAAGGGGGGAGGTATGTAGGAAGGTACAAGGGGTCGTCATTGATAGAAGGTATGTGTCACCGAGGTTCCTGGCCTCGGTGAAGTAAGAGCCGGTATTTTCATGTGTCGGCAGCAGCTAATGCTGATTGACATTTTTCTATTTAGTATGGCTGTAAATAGCTGATCCGGAACGCAGATACAAAGTGGACATGAGCTGCTGCGCATGTGTGTCTATGCGCGCTCCCACAGTCCTGGCCACCAGAGAGGCCGGCGCTATTTCCTATAGTCCGCAAGCACGACCATCGCTGCTGGATTGCAAGGTGGACGTAACTGTGGAAACGAGAAGTGTATAATGTGATAGAAAAAAGAATCCAGCCAGCAAAGGAAGCAATATGGACAATCCCAATACACTAGTAAGAGCCTTGTAGTCACTTTCTCTACATAATAAATGCTATTTGCTGAAGTGAGACAACCCTTTTAATACCTACTAGTTATCGATGCAAATTATTTGATGATCTGGCATGCCTAAGATCCTGTTAATGCGGAATTAAAGGAATTAAAGACTAAGCATATGCCTTCATTAGCATACACTGCCATGTACATTAGCATGTGTGGGTAAAAGGGCATTCTCACTTCCACACAAGAAAAAAAATTGGTACCGCCGTATGTGATTAACATAAAAAACCTTGCAAACACGACTCGTCATCAGCTCACAGATTGATACAAATTGCTAGTGTCACAATTTACAGTTCGTTCTGCCTGTCCTCCCACTTATTCAAGATGCCAAGTACTAAGGGTACTGAATGTTCTTACCCTAACACCAATAATATATATATATATATATATATATATATATATATATATATATATGTATATATATAAAATTGGATTTACTAATCTATGTCCAGTAGATCAGGGTATGTTCTAGTGTTTAAAGTCACTAGGTTTGGCTTGGGAGGGCAGCATGAGGCCGCTAGGTATATTTCTACAGCCATAGACACAATTGCATTTGAGTGCAAATTTGATTCGGGTTTCATTCAACAGAATAAGCTGACTGTGTCATTTCGGGTCCGAATTGACTGTACCTCAATGAAAAAGTTCTGCAAATGACCAGAAAATATGTGCATGACGCTCTGAAGTTTCCTCGGACTCATATACATGCCCCCATAAGACATATAGAAAAAGTAAAAATTATAAAAATAATAATAAAAATAAATAATAATAAACTAAATAAAAACAAATATAATAATAATAGTCAAAAATATAAACAGTAAAAAATAAAACAAACATAAATCATAATAATATAAAACATAAGCTAAAAATAAAAACAAAATAATAAAAACAAATATAATAATAATAATAATAATAATACAAATAATAATATAAAACTAAATAAATACAAATATAATAATAGTAAAAAATATAAACAGTAAAAAAATTAAACAAAAATAAAAAAACATAAATCATAGTAATATAAAGCTTAAAAAATATATTAAAAATGAATACAATAATAAAAACAAAATTATTAATAATAATAATAATCTAAACGCAAAAAAAATTATAAAAAAATATAACATAAAAATAACAAGACACAAAACAAATAAGACACAGGATGCTGCCCACGCTTTCCATGATATTACATTCGGATTCAAATGTCTGCATTCATAGTTCTGGGCTTTTTGCTCACATTTTAATTACAAGCTGTTATTACAATATGCCAAAGTATCAAACACAATTAAAACTTAACAGCGAGAACCAGTCTACACTCAACAAGGTTAATAGCATTGAGGGAATGGTTAGATACAATATGTCAGCCATGACCAATCAGAAAATACTTTCTACCTAAATGCAATTACCCCCCGAATGTCCTAGAATTTGAATCCCTTCCCAGTTGAACATGATATATTATGTGGTCTGGTATATAGTCGGGTTGTTATGGAAAACAACATATTATGGGAACATAAAAATTGCTACTCAAGCTGTCGCACAAGGTCTATGTGCAGCTTCGGGCATAGCTGTAGCTTTGGAAAGCCGGAGGGGTGGGGGGTATGTGGATACTAGGGATTGGGGGCGCTGACAAGCCACGCTGCCTTCAGACTTAATTACAGCTATATAGGTTGTCACTGAACTTGGATGTTCAATTAAGAAATGGCTACAATTTAAAGAGGTATTCCGACAATAGACATTAAATGTAAATACACAGGCAATGCCATACATGTCAAAGTGGATTTCCCTTCTCTGGGAACTCCACCTATATGGAGATTGTAGATAGTTGTAGGAGGAGTATTGCATTGAATAATGTTTTGTAACTCCCATAGCCTATAGGCATGTATGGACAACTAGATGGCCTCTTCTCCTCTTTAGAAGGCTCTGGTCAAACAGGGGGCAACAAATTCCATTCTTTCTACAGGGTCACCTACAGTACATATAGATTTATGGCATTTCCTATGGCCATTGAGATTTCTCTTGAAATATGCCATTAGTAGAAAAGTGCAGTTAGTCATCATCCATTTGCTTCATCCCATAATGAAATAGAAGAAACTTAAGGACTTACAATTCTGGCAATTGTCGTTAACGTAAAGGGGGAATAGCTCTATATGGCATCTGAATAGGTTATATGTTGATCAACTAATGAGAACCTAGTGACACATGACAGGTTCCAAAATCAGTCCAGGACTAGAGTTGAATAAATCGTTCAAAAATTTGATTCGGGTTCAGTTTGGCTGATTTCGAGCCTGAATTGGTTCTAACTGAATAGAAAATGCTCTAACTGGTCTGGAAGTTTGTATATGACACTCGGAGGATTCATAGGACTCATAATTTCTCTCTCTCACTTATCATTTATTTTCCCCCTCGAATTGTCAAAAATTTGTTCGAAATTTGGCTCAAATTTTATTTTTTTAGAATCGATTCACTAATCTCTACCCAGGACCTTTGGAGGCCATTATAGTATCAGAGCCTGAGCCCACTGGAGGGTACTCTGTTGGTCCTATGGTATGGAATTAGTTAACTGACTTAGGCTCTTAAAAACATAGCAACGTGCTTTAGAGGGGTTGTCTCATCCCAGACAATGTGCCCCCATTGTCTTATAGGTGCGGGACCAGCACTTATATTGAGAACAGAGCCCCGAAAGTGTTGGAGGGCGCACTGCGCATGCGCAGCTTCCCTCCATTCATATTCTATGGGGCTGCCGCAAATAGCCGAGCACTGGCTCGACTATTTCCGTCGGGCCCATAGAAGTGAATGGCAGCGGTGGCCGGTCATGCGCAGTGTGCTCCCTATTACTTCTATGGGAAAAGCGCTTGGTGGTGGCCGGACCGGAGTCGTCCAGCCACCACTTTGCGGGGCTCCGTTCCCGATATAGGTGCAGGTCCCAGCGGTAGTACCTGCACCTATAAGACAATGGGGCATATCCTAGCGATATGCCCCCATTGTCTGAGATGAGACAACCCCTTTAAGCACCCATTAAAATCATCATACTTTGCAGACACCTATTAAGGGATCAGCTCTCTTGAAATGCACATTAAATTTACCATATTACGCAAAGTCACAGAAGGGAACAGCAGCCTCTAAAAGCACATAAAATCACCATATTTAGCAAAGATGCCTTTGAAATAGCAGCCTATTGAAGCGGTGGTGGCATGGATCCACCATTAACAATGCTCATTTAATTGCCTATGTGTCAGTAACACTTGTTTAAACCTTTCATTAAATTTTCGGATTAAATCTAACAAAATAGGGAAAATGTTTCCTATAAATCTAATAGAGAAGCATGCAATCACGAAAAGGCTTTTTTTTTTTCCAAATATTTCTCGGCTTTGGAATTAATTATTCTACAGGAGAACATTTCTCATGGTGAAAATGTACAGTAAATGAGCAGTTACCTGGAAACCTCCAATCAGAGGCTCGCTTTTAACATGGCGGAGAGAGAAGAAAACTAATTGCTAATAGGTAGTTATGAGTTCCCCAACATTTGCACTCTGGCGGTGAATATCTCCCACGCTGTCAGGAGAGGAATAACATTAACGCAGCACTTTAACTAATGGGAACCTTTTTGCACAGTTGACACTTTACGGAGATGATTATTTCAATGTCTCTTCAGGAAAGTGAGACCATGAGTGGCACTTGGTCTGACTAGAAAACATTTTTGAAGCTCTGCCACTTGAAATGTAAAAAAACAAATTCCTTTTAAATACTAAATCTTCTAGTTTCTGGCAAAACTGAGTAGCAGCAAATATGGCAACCATTTACAGCTCCTCAGGGGCGGGCCACTTAAACTTTCCAGACTGTTGAATGGCACATTGGCTTGCTATGCAAAGACATATCTGTTTGCTTTCATATATCTGCCGTATTTGCTATTCAATACTTAAAGGGGCATTCCCATCACAGAGAATGGGGGCATATCGCTAGGATTTGCCCCCATTGGGACCCACACCTACACCAAGAACAGAGCGGGTAAGTTGACGGAGGGCCGAGCTGGCCCGGCTATTTATGTCGGCCCCATAAAATTGAATGGGAGCAGTGGCCATGCAAGTGCGGTGCGCTCCAATTCACTTGTATGGGGATAGTTCTTGGAGGTGGCTGGACTCTGGGAAACCCGGGGTCCTCCAGCCACCACTCTACCCACTCTGTTCTCGATGTAGGTGCGGGTTCCAAAGGTGGGACCCGCACCTATCAGACAATAAGGGCATATCCTAGCGATATGCCTTCATTGTCTGTGATGGGAATAGCCCTTTAAAGAGCTTATCTAGGATTTTTACAATTGACCATCTGGTGGGGATTTGACACCTCGCACCTCCACAGATCAGATCTTCTGCACTACCATCATCGCTGAAACTACACAGCTCTGTCCACTGTGTAGTAGATGTAGGTGGTTACCCCAGAGCTGCTCCCATTTACTTCATTTGGACCTACCGTGAAGTTACTAGCCCTGTCCAATACACAATGGACAGACCTTTGTAGTTCTGGCACTGAACTCCTAATCGGCGTGGTGCAGGGTGTTGGACCTTGACTATGCTGAGGATAGGCCACCACTTGTAAAATCCTGGACAACCCCTTTAAGAAATAACTGCAGCAGAGGAGAAAATGGATGGGCTGGATTGGTGTGTGTACTGGGTGTCAGAGGACAGGACGCCACTCTATCTTGTCCAAAAAACGTAGATACAGAACTACTGCAGTAAAATGAAACTTTATCCAAGGTTTCGGCAGACCTAGTGAAGTACCTCCATCGCAGATTTAAATAGTTGCCAAGATTTGATTCACCAAAATTGGGAATGACTTGGAAAAAAAAACAAATGCCCACCTTGGACAGCTTTTGCATAGAACCTGACCCTAAGGCTACATGCACACGACCTTTGTGTGTTTTGCGGTCCGCAAATTGCGGATCCGCAAAACGCGGATGGCGTCCGTTTGCCTTCCGCAATTTGCAGAACGGCACGGGCAGCCTTTAATATAACTGCCTATTCTTGTCCGTAAAGCGCGGACAAGAAAAGGACAGGTTTTATTTTTTTGCGGACCACAGAACGGAGCAACAGATGCGGACAGCACACGGAGTGCTGTCCGCATCTTTTGGGGCCCAAATGAAGTGAATGGGTCCGCATCCGAGCCGCCAAAACTGCGGCTCGGATGTGGACCAAAACAACGGCCGTGTGCATGAGGCCTTACATGGTAGGTTTTGCTGGACTGTCTCTTCCAAAATAAGGACTGTGGGCAAGAATGGATTTATTGTTATCACCAGGATAAATGATTTACTTATAGGCACCGTAGGCCTGTGCCTATAGCCAGCACTGGGAGAGGAGCATCTGCCTAAGAGGACATATGAATACACAACAGTATACATTTACATCTAAATTATTGGCCATTAGATCTTACTTAGGCCTCATGCACACGGCCATTGTGCGGCCGTTCCGTGTATTGGGTACCGCAATTTAATGTCCCCATTGCACGGGCAACGTCCGTGCGGCGGCCGGGACGGATCGAGACCCATTCACCTTGAATGGGTCTGTGATTCGCATGCACCGCAAAAAAATAGAACATGTTCTATTTTTTTGCAGTGCGGAGGAACAGACGGATACACCACAGAAGCACTCCCTAGTGCTTCTGTAGGGTTCCGTGCCTCCGTTCCGCACCGCAGCTCCAGATTGCGGACCGATTCAAGTGAATGGGTCCGCATCAGTGATACGGGGAGCACACCGCCAGTGCCCGCATATTGTGTACCCGCTGTTTGCGGGCCACAATACGGCCACGGCTGGGCAACGGCCGTGTGCATAAGGCCTTAATGTGCAGGTAAGATGTTAGCTGTTGTGTGAAGCAGGTTTTAAAATGAACAGAATTAACGTATGCAATATAAAAGTATAATATATTATTTTATGTATAAATACAAGATAAATTAATTAAACAAATGAATACATTTTAAATCAAAATGATAAATAAATTAATATAGCTATATTATGGAGGTGAAACTCCAAAAATTAGAATATGGTGCAAAAGTTTATTTATTTTAGTAATGCAACTTAAAATTAAAATATTGTAAAAAGGTTCAATATTCTAGGCTGAAAGTGTCGCACTCTAGTCAGCTAATTAACCCATACCCCCTGAGCAAAGGGGACCTGAGATTGTGACATTGGGGTTTCATAAGCTGTAAGCCATAATCATCCAAATTATACCAAATAAAGGCTTGAAATATCTCATGTGTTAGTTTCACCTTTTAAGTTGCATTACTGAAATAAATGAACTTTGCACGATATTCAAATTTTTCGAGTTTCACCTGTAAAATATATTAGAACAAAATATTTGAAAAAAATGGAATTCATAATTGCTATAAAAATTAATTAAAAATAACGTGTGAAAACTAAAATGAATTCCGAGCACTATAGCGTTAGATCATTTACAGATTAAAGCCTGGTCCCGCTAATGAACCTTGCTATATATAGCCCATGTGTGTGCCCCAGAATGCATTCAATTCTGGGAACAGGTTGCGGTGGGCTGATAGCCTGTCAATCATGCAGTTTGCAATCGCTTTGCACACACATAATAAAAGGCGTCTAAAATCCATAACAATGACCCCAAAACATCTTTAGAGTAGAGCAATTCGTTTTCCGGAGGAGCATCCTGGCACCTCTCCAGAAGATGGATGTCAGAATATATTGTGATGCAGGGAGTGATTGAAATTGCGGAAGATTTTTCATTTGCTATTTTCAGTATTGGCTTTTCGAGATATTTGACTCGGGGGATTTGCATAAAAGCGCACCTGCGTTCAGTATTCCTTTACACAGATCAATGCTCTCCAGCTCATCTTAATTCCAGTGCTCTCCCCATAGTGCACTAACAGGCAAAGGTTATCATCTTTTTTCAACTGCAGTATTGCCAATAAGATAAATGCAAGTCAAGGAGGATATTAATATTCCCACTGCCTCCTGCTTCAGAGGTTCTTCTAAATCTGAATAGTAATTAATGATGTTTAATCCAAATTAAAGAGTGTGCCCTCCGAAAAGTTCACTAGTAAAGCTTAAAGGGTTTGGCCCATCTTGGACATAGGATAGGTGCAGGTCCTGGTCCTATCTTCAGAACAGGGCCCTGGAAATGAAGGGAGCAGCCGCGCATGGGCACTCATCTTCCATTCACGGCAATGGGAGTCCCAAAAAATAGCAGTTACATGGCGAGGAATGACTGTGCTTGTGCGATGCGCTTTCCATTCACCGCTATGGTTCTTCAGAAAAAGCCGAGCACGCTTGCTTGGCTATGTTCCTTAGCTTATGAATAACTGCAAGCATGGGCGGATTGGCCATAGACGTTACAGGAAAATTCCCCGGTAGGCCAATGCCCAGGGGGCCGACCAAGCCCTCCTCTCTGCCGCTGGCTGTGTATATATTAAGCTAACAGTGGTAATGAAGAATCAGGTACTCATGTACCTGGCCAGTGACATGCTATGCAACTATGTCCTCCATCTCCCTTCCTAAGTGCCCTGCTCTATATCTTAATCGGAGACAACTGGAAGAAGAGGAGAAAAAAATGGCCTTTATTGATGACCATCTCAAAGGGACATCTTTTGGGACAATATATTGTGTGGGACTGTGGTATTTTGCTCTATGGTATTGCTGACCCCTCCTTCCCCCTCCCCTACTTTTGTTGCCTCTCCTTCTGTCAATTTAGGCCCACCTACAATATGGTGCCACTCTTAGGTATTTCTTTCCTATACCACTTTAGGTTCCCAATCCACCTTCTCAAACAGCTGATCAACATCGGTCCTGGGCGTCGGACCCCAACCGATCAGATACTGAAGACCTATCCAGAGGATAGGTCATCCGTAGTAACTTCTCAGAAAACCCGTTTACCTCTCAAACTAGGCAGCTCAGTTCTTGGGACCTTCAGAGTAATTCCTGAAAACATTGACCATGAGGTTTTAACTGTGTAAATGGACCACCAGCTGTGTAAATGGCACTCCAGCTGTGGTGAGACTCCCAGCATGTTCCATTCATTTCTATGGAGTTCTGAAAAAAGCCAAGCAAGGGGGCATCTTGGGAGTCATAGTTTTACCACAGCTGGAGTGCCGGAGGTTAGCCATCACAGACCTATACTATGAAGTTCATGCTAGCGTAAGGATGTAGTCGTCATCTGTGTTGAAAGTCTTTTTTTTTTAAACCCTTTATGATAAACTTTTTCAAAGTGAAACCTTGTACCTGTATTGAGAAGACATTGCGGAGTTCAATATTAACATGCAAGTGTACATCAAGGTGTCTCTACACTTCTTATCTTCCCCAACAAAAAGGTGACAACAGAGAAATCTCATTAGAAATGTGTTGCTCTTCAATCCTTACAGGGCTTCTCATGAGCTCTTAGTTTAAATTTAGAAATGATAAAATGGCTTTATGGAGTTTATGGAAAAAAGTGATATCTTCAGAAATGACACTTCCAGGCCTGATTTTAAGACAGGAAAAAAAAAATCTGCATAAAATTAAACATATCATAGTTATCACCAGAAGGTGACATGAAATGTCTGAAGGATGTACCCACACCTTGTATAGCATGAGTAGAAGAGACTTGGAAAACAAGTGACAACACTGCCCCTACATTGCCGCTTCTTAACCCTCAAAGACCCTGTGTTTTAGAGGTAGGATTACAACAACCTGATATTTCAGTTTAAATGACTTCACCTTTAAATAAGCAGCTTCAACCGTGAATATTATCACTCACACAGAGGAATAAGGAACCCCAAAGATATACGATGAAAGTGCTCTCACGCTAGCTCATACCACAAAGAAGAAGATAATGCTGGTGTTTGAATACCTTGTCCTTCCCATCCCTTGTGCCAAGAAGGATCGACTTAACCTTGGGTTGTCATTTACTAATGCTCCAGCCCATGCAAATAGAGGGACCGTGGGGTTTACACCACCCATGATATATTGTGTTGAGGCCAACCTGTTCTGGATATCCTTCTCCCCATTGGCCCTCATAGCAGCCACAATAACTTTATCTATCTTGATTAGGGTTGGACAGATCCAGGGTATCCTCAGTAATGAATCTGAAATGTTCTGCAAAAGGAAATTCATGTCGGAGCTGACTTTAGAGCCACGTTGGTGCTTACCACTAGGGTATATTTTTTATGGGTTGATTCAGAAATAACTCATATGACCTTGGTCAATTAAAGGTGGACATGTGCTTGGTCAGTAGGTTCTATCTTACGTCATTGCTGCCCAAGCACTGTCCAGATAATAAGCCACAAACAGGCTGACCACTGACATCTCCTAAGAGAATCATTATTATAACCTGGTATCCACTCTGCGATGACATCAAAAACATCATCAATAAGCTTCTCTAAAGGGGTTCTAGACCTTAGTTTTTTTTTAACTGATGATCTATCCTTTAGATAGGACATCAGCATCTGATCGACGGGGTTCCGACACCTGGGACTCCCACCAATCAGCTGTTTAAGAAGGCAGCGGCACTCACAGGCCTTCTAGATGCTTCCTGCAGGTCAGTGACATCACAACTATCTCAAGTGGACTGGGCGCAGCTCTAGCCCTAGTGAATGAAAATACTAAAAGGGATTCTCCACATTTTAAATACTGTATGGGTAGGTCGGTTATTTTTAAATTGGTGAGCAGCAGTCTGCCGGCATGACCACTACATAGTTCACAGAGCACATCTTTCCTGTCCTCTGATCTGAAAAATGGCAGATGCCATTTTGAGAAATTCGCCTGACTCGAATCTGGAGTAACATTTTGATTTGACCTGAATTTTAAATTAAGGTAGAATTTGATTTGTTTAGAATCGATAAGCTCATCTCTATTGATAGCACATCTCCCCATGTGAACTAGGGATGTGCTAGAGACAATAATGTAAGTGAACGGCTGTGAACGTGTGACCGCTCATTTAGCAATTATCTGTCCATGTGAAGGTCCATAACTAGTTAGAAGGATACAAGATGTAAACTGCAGTGAAGGTAATCTTCTTACCAGTGACTGTAGTTGTGAGTTATAACCTCCGTTCTGGTCCTCAGCTGGGTCATATGACCAACACTCTGCCTCTCCAACTGACACAGGACAGGAAGTCAGCTACTTCTCTATTCTTTCCTATGAGATTGACATTGAGGCTCCCATTGGAATACATAGAGAAACTAGCTTCCTTTCCACACGCAAGATGCTGTGTAATTTGGAGAGTCAGTGTGTCAGTCACATGACACAGCTGAGGATCAGAGGGGAGGTTATAACTCATAAATACTGTCACTGGTAAGGCTTCGTTCACATCACCATTCAGCCTTTCCGTTCTCCTGCTCCGTGAGCCAAACAGAGCACTTAGGACCCCATAGACTATAATGGGGTCCGTTATGTTTCCGCTCAGAAGATAATTTTGAAGTGAAGACAAAAGTCCTGCATGCACAACTTTTGTCTCCGCTCCAAAATCATCTTCTGAGCGGAAACATAACGGACCCCATTATATTCTATGGGGTCCTTAGGCTTCGTTTGGCTCTGTTATGTGCCTTCTCTGTCCTTTCCGTTCTCCTGCTCCTAAACAGAGCAGGAGAACGGAAAGGCTGAACGGTGATGTGAACGAAGCCTAAGAAAATTGCCTTCACTACAGTTTACATCATGTGCCTTTCTAACAGCTCAGAGAATAAAGATTTTTTGTGGGAGTGCTTCTTTACACGCCGATCAACCTACTACAGTACATCAGAGATTGTCTCTTAAACCTTAAACAGAGAGTTCCCTTCTGCATTATATTGTCTTTATTGAAGATAAAGTTCTAGAGTTACAGTTGACCACTAGCCTGCTTGAAAAGTTTTTTTGTTTCAATTTTTTCTTTTGTTTTTCTTTCCTATAATGGAAATTGCTTCGTAAGTCAGTTTGCTCTACCTGTAGCCGCTCCGTTCTGCAGACCTTGCTGTTGTCTGTTCTTTATGACCCGTACCTCGTACGTTCTTTTTGTCCAGATAAAAGCATCACTTTATTTGTAAAGCCGTCCTACTGGAATGTATCTACACAGCAGTGACGAGGGGGCAGCTTACCTCCGACTCCTGAAAAGCTCCGGTCCTCGGTAAGTAAGCCATATCTTCACAGCGGCCTAATCTCAAGTGACACCCTTGGCATTTTTTTCGGTGTTGCTCGCTATTTTTGTAAGCACATGGTAATGGTGGGTATTATTTCGGAATAAGTCATGTTAAATGCACAGTCTTATGCGCCAAACAGCAGCTGAATCCTGCATTGTATTTGCACGATAAAAAGATTACTGGGGCTGAAAAGCAGAGGACCAAAAATCTCACAGCTTCTCAGACTTGCCACTGAAAGACTCATTGTAACGTGACCACAGATCCGGCGCTCCCCACACACTTGACAACTAGAGCGGCGGACAATAGAATTTCTGTGTCAAACAAAACTGCCCTTGTCCGTCAAAGAGCTTATCTGCTTCATTTACAAATATCCCTCATTGTCCCCATATAAATCCCTAATAAAAAGCCGGACTCCATAAATATCTGCCGTTACTTGATCTATGGAAGGAATGGATAAATCAGGTTCACATATGCTTGACCTCTGTACGGGATCTGTAGACTCCTGCCCGTATCCCCTTCTATAGTAAGAGCTTTTATTAAAACATCTCTATATCTAATCCTCAGGCGCATGTAATAACAAGAGCCAGGAAAATCCACGCGTCTCATAATAAGCACCAACCATTTCTCTGATACATAGATGACCTGATATACTTCACTAGTGCTTTCTCTCTCTTTCTTTTTTTTTCTGATTATTCATCATCCAGTATCTATCTATCTATTATCTATCTATTATCTATCTATTATCTATCCATCTATCTATCTATCTATCTATTATCTCTATCTATTATCTATCTATCTATTATCTCTATCTATCTATCTATCTATCTATCTATCTATTATCTATCTATCTATCTATCTATCTATCTATTATCTCTATCTATCTATCTATCTATCTATCTATTATCTATCTATCTATCTATCTATTATCTATCTATCTATCTATCTATCTATCTATTATCTATCTATTATCTATCTATCTCTATCTATCTATCTATCTATCTATTATCTATTATCTATCTATCTATTATCTATCTATCTATTATCTATCTATCTATTATCTATCTATTATCTATCTATCTATTATCTATCTATCTATCTATCTCATATCTATCTATCTATTATCTATTATCTATCTATTATCTATCTATCTATTATCTATCTATCTATCTATTATCTATCTATTATCTATCTATCTATCTATCTATCTATCTATCTATTATCTCTATCTATCTATCTATCTATCTATTATCTCTATCTATCTATCTATCTATCTATCTATTATCTATTATCTATCTATCTATCTATCTATTATCTCTATCTATCTATCTATTATCTCTATCTATCTATCTATCTATCTATCTATTATCTATCTATCTATCTATTATCTATCTATCTATCTCATATCTATCTATCTATTATCTATTATCTATCTATTATCTATCTATCTATTATCTATTATCTATCTATTATCTATCTATCTATCTATCTATCTATTATCTCTATCTATCTATCTATCTATCTATCTATCTATTATCTCTATCTATCTATCTATTATCTATTATCTATTATCTATCTATCTATCTATTATCTCTATCTATCTATCTATCTATCTATTATCTATCTATCTATCTATTATCTATCTATCTATCTATTATCTATCTATCTATCTATTATCTATCTATCTATCTATCTATCTATCTATCTATCTATTATCTATTATCTATCTATCTATTATCTATTATCTATTATCTATCTATTATCTATCTATCAATCATCTATCTATTATCTATCTATTATCTATCTATCTCTATCTATCTATCTATCTATTATCTATTATCTATCTATCTATTATCTATCTATCTATTATCTATCTATCTATCTATTATCTATCTATTATCTATCTATCTATTATCTATCTATCTATCTATCTCATATCTATCTATCTATTATCTATTATCTATCTATTATCTATCTATCTATTATCTATCTATCTATCTATTATCTATTATCTATCTATCTATTATCTATCTATTATCTATCTATCTATTATCTATTATCTATCTATCTATCTATCTATATCTATCTATCTATCTATCTATCTATTATCTATCTATTATCTATCTATCTATCTATCTCATATCTATCTATCTATTATCTATTATCTATCTATTATCTATCTATCTATTATCTATCTATCTATCTATTATCTATTATCTATCTATCTATTATCTATCTATTATCTATTATCTATCTATCTATCTATCTATCTATTATCTATCTATTATCTATCTATCTATTATCTATCTATCTATCTATTATCTATTATCTATCTATCTATTATCTATCTATTATCTATTATCTATCTATCTATCTATCTATTATCTATCTATCTATTATCTATCTATCTATCTATCTATCTATTATCTATCTATTATCTATCTATCTATTATCTATCTATCTATCTATCTATCTATTATCTATCTCATATCTATCTATCTATCTATCTATCTATCTATATATCTATTATCTATCTATCTATTATCTATCTATCTATCTATCTATTATCTATCTATCTATCTATCTATTATCTATCTATCTATTATCTATCTATTATCTATCTATCTATTATCTATCTATTATCTATCTATCTATTATCTATCTATCTCATATCTATCTATCTATCTATCTATCTATCTATTATCTATCTATCTATCTATCTACAGTACCTTTGATTTTCTTTCTCTTTCCCTATATCGTGCTGGATTCGTGCACCATGGATAGCTGCCACTCTCAGAGATATTGAGTAATGGATGGCCCTCTATGTATGCCCAGTTGGTGCAGTCAATATGGAAAACATCAGTAGGCAGCTCTTGTTTTGACGCTGCCACCTCAGACTACTCGTAGTGTTGATCGCGAAAATTCTAATCGTGAATTTATATCGCGAACATTGGCACTTCAAGAATTCGTAAAGATGTAGAATATAGTGCTATATCTTCCTAATCGCGAATATTCTACTTTTTTTTTCATCAGTACCCATGATCCCTCACTGCTTCTTGCTTGTGGGCCAATGAGAAGGCTGCAATGTCTTTGACTTTAGGAGTAGCATTGACATTTTCCTATTGCCGATTTTCGAAATCAAGAAAATAATGACTGGAGATCACGAATTCCCGAATTTGCGAATATATGACGAATATTCGCCCAAATATTCGCGAAATATCGCGAATTCTAATATTGCCCCTGCCGCTCATCGCTGCTCTCCTGTAAGGGCTTGTTCACATCACGGTTATGCACCGTTAGGCTTTCCCATAGGCTTCTATTATGACAGATCAAAACGGAAAGCCTCTTAAAGGCTTCCGTTTTGATTTCCGTCTTATGGATTCCGTTATAACGGAAAGCTAGAACAGAACGCATAACGGTGATGTGAACAAGCCCTAAGCACCTGTAACATTCTGAGACCTTAAATATTCGTCCCATTTTACCCACAAGAGGACATATCATTTTTTGTTCGGCTGAAATACTTTGTGCTGCTTTCAATATTCAGTTTTTTTTCCACCTCTGCCTCAGCCTTAGGCTACATGCACACAACCGTTGTGTGTTTTGCGGTCCGCGAATTGCGGATCCGCAAAACACGGATGGCGTCCGTGTGCGTTCCGTAATTTACGGAACGGGGCGGACAGCCATTAATATAGCTGCCTCTTCTTATCGGCAAAACGGACAAGAATAGGACAGGTTATTTTTTTTTTTTTTGCGGGGCCACGTAACGGAGCAACGGATGCGGACAGCACACAAAGTGAATGGGTCCGCATCCGAGCCTCGGATACGGACCAAAACAACGGTCGTGTGCATGAGGCCTTATCTGCGGAAGAACACAACATACAAATGCCTCAGTAATTTCATCCTATTCTGGACGACACATACAAATCTGCAGGCAGGTTCTGATAAAAAGTGATACATTATCGTGTGGAGGAGATCTTCCTCCTGTAATCTTCAGCGCGAACAACCAGACCTGAATCTGTCACGAATCTCCAAATGTGAAGAGTCTGCTGTAAAGTAGTTATCTCAATGACTCCATTACAGGAGCCAAAGATTCATTACCTGTCATTTACTAAATGATCATCCGGCAAGACAAATGTCTGCCTTACAGTAACAACAATAATAATCTGTATCGGGCGCTGTTCTCTGCATCTCGCCGGCTGCCAACATGTAATTTCTGCAAATATAATCCTCGCTTTATGAATACCAGGCACCAGACGTGTCACTAGTGACTATTAACGCCTGCGAAATCTATGAATGACAGCCCTGCACCTGCAAATATCACCTTCGAGGAATTGTTTTCTAGGAGGCCATTATATTTAAAGGGAACCTGTCATCAACGTTATGCTGACCTCACTGTGGGTGACAGAAATGCTGATTTCAGCGGTGTGTCATTTATGAGCTAAAAGTCAGTGGTTGCCGAGAACCAGCGTCATAATCATTGCAGCCCAGGCCTTGAAAAGAGTCAAATCTATCTGAGAAGAGTCCTGGTTATTCATCATCTCCTGCACTCTCACCCATCTGCTGATGGTTGGCAGTTCTCTCCTAGAGAGAAAGCGAGAAAACTCGGTAGAAGACCATCAGCAGGGAGAGCAGGAATACATGAATAACCATGACTCTTCTCTGGTGGCCGGGACTCTTTTCCAGGCCCAGTCTGCAATGATTGTGATGTTTGTTCTCGGCAACCACTTACTTTTAAATGACAGACCGCTGAAATCAACTCACCTGTCTCTACTTTATACTGCCGTTAGTATGGGTAGCATAAAGTTGATGACAGGTTCCCTTTAAGGACACCTTGTGGCAGCGGATGTCCTTGCTCATTAGCAGGAAATGAAAGGACTTAGTCTTAGTCATCACTAGTGTTGAGCGAACTTCTGTTTTAAGTTCGGCGTCTAAAGTTCGGCTTCCGGTTAGCGGAGAATCCCGATATGGATTCCGAATTCCGTTGTGGTCAAAGGTAGCGGAATCAATAATGGCTAATTATTGATTCCGCTACCACGGACCACAACGGAATTCGGAATCCATATCGGGATTCTCCGCTAAGCGGAAGCCGAACTTTAGACGCCGAACTTAAAACAGAAGTTCGCTCAACACTAGTCATCTCCTATAGAGGTGGCGGGGGGAGGGGGTTGGGTGTGAAAAATTTTAGCGGTGCACATACAGAGGCGTAACTTGTAGCTTCTGGGCTCCAGTGGCAAATCGGTTACAGAGCCTCTACCTAAAATTTGGCATTTATGATTTTGGTATCTTCTTATGTGGCACAGGGTCTTGGTAACCCTGCGCCCATTTGGTGGCACATAAGGCTAGGTTCACATCTCCATTCGGTAATCCGTCAGAAGGGCAGCCTACTAGAGTTACCGGGCACCACCATATCCCAATTGACTATCATGGAATCCAGCAGGAAACTGGCAGGTTTTCGTCATAAATGCCGGATTCCATTATAGTGATGGGGGGTCTGATACTGTTCGGCTATGCCGGATATGGTAATTCTAGTAGTCTGCTCCTCTGCCGCAACAGAAAAACGGATTTACCGAACAGAGATGTGATCCTAGCCCAGGGATCAGCAACCTCTGGCACTCTAGCTGTACTGCAACTACAACTCCCAGAATCCTCTTTACAAGAACAGCAAAGTAAGTGTGCATGCTGGGAATTGTAGTTTCACAGCAGCTGGAGTGCCAAAGGCTGCTGATCCCTGTACTAGCCTAATAATTGGCAATACTGACCACCAGTGGCTATTGAGGGTATTGCAACTGCCTTTTACCTTATCCGTAAGGGTAGGTTCACATGATGAGGATTTACTGTAGATTTTGACTACATCAAAGTTGGAAGAAATCGGTAAATAATCAACTGGAAAACTGCAAGATAATGGACAGGTTGTGGATTTCAAAGCCCAATCTTCATGAGCAAAGCCTCTGTAGATGGGAGCTAGATGGGAGCTGGAAAGTTCCATACACTTGTATTGCATGGCAGAAATCCCATGGAATCTATAATGTATAAACAGATGGCACAACCAGGAGCTATTCAGCCTGTTGTGATACTGTGTTAAACGGGGCAATCAAAATTGGGGATAACAGAGGATGAGTGTAGTAGTGCCGGGGTGCTGCAGCTCAGATGGGGTTCATTGCAGTAATGTGGTACTGAGCTGTCTGCTTCTAACTGCGTACACTGTGTCAATTCTGGAGGCTGTGGTTCATGGGAGCTGATCAGTGGGGATAGCCTATGTAACTGCTATGGGGCCGCAGGGAGAGGGGGGCCCGATGATGAACTGTCTCTCCTATTCTTAACATAAAAACACTGCGTTTTCCCATCAGCCACCCCTAGGGGGAGCTCAAAGCAAATAGATTATATACAGCTTCTTAATGCATGATAACTATGTCGATTTCTATGCACTAGTGGTGGCTAAAGGCAGACAGCTTTATAATATACTGTGTAAAGGGAAGCAGGAGATTTATCAGTGAATTTTCCTATGCACTGAGCTCCCCCTAGTGGTGGCTGTAGGCAGACAATTTTATAATATACCATGTGAAGGGAAGCAGATTTATCTATGCATTTTCCTATGCACTGAGCTCCCCCTAGTGGTGGCTGTAGGCAGACAATTTTTTTATATACCATGTGAAGGGAAGCAGATTTATCAATGCATTTTCCCATGCACTGATTTCTCCCTAGTGGCAGCTGCAGGCAGACAGCTATATAATATAATGTGTGAAGAGAAGCAGATTTATCAGTGCATTTTCCTATGCACTCTGCTTCCCCTAGTGGTGGCTGCAGGCAGATAGTTATATAATATACTGTGTGACGGGAAGCTAAAAAATTTTTTTCAATTGCTCTTTATTAACATTTTTGAACCCTTGTCTTTGTGCAGCCTTGAGTTTCTCTAGTAGCAGGCTCTGAATTTTCACTCTGTTCTGTCAGGCAGCTCAGCTAACGGCTCCTTAATCTCTGCTCTCTGACATTATAAATACACATAGTTCAGTTCTTATCTTACTCATAAATATGTGGATTAAATAAGTGCTTATGACATTTAGAGATAAGGGTTATTAGATAACCGGGACAAAGTGAAAGTGAAAGTAGCATTCACACAGCTAGAAACACAGTTATACCTTTGTGACAGAACCGCTCAATATTTTTTGATAAAGACCAATTGAATAAACTTTTTTTTTTTAGCCTAAAATGAGTAAAATGCAATCATAAAAAAAAATTGCCCCCAAAGGTGTACATAGCCTTTAAGCTATCCAGGTGAAACAACTTTCTCACCACATTGTATCAAAATGTATAAAAAATAAATTCTATCCAGAACACCCAATAATCCTGCATCCATCGAGTCCCATTTACAACTTATTAATGGAAATTTACTGGATACAATGATGTAGTATTGTCAACAACATAATCGTAACTATCCCAATGCAAGAGTTAAATGGCATGATCAACTCTGCTACATCCATAGGCAGCACATATGCCTGCTGTACGTTTCGCAAGGGTCGAGGTTGAGAGATGAGCATTACGCGGGGCATGTCCATCTGCTTTTACTATGATAAATGCCCTTTTTGTCCTTCTGCCTATCTCTCCTCAGTGATCAGCAACATTTCTCTGTTCAGCGCGCCGCAGGTGGAGGGAAGGTCAGCCCTCCACAGGAACGGCCATCCTAATCCCTGTGTGAATGGCGCTTAACATTTCATTCACGGTAGAGTTAATGTGGCCGAGGTCAGCGGCTGCCAATGGAGAAGTTAAAATTCCAGGTGTCCATGAAGCCAGCCCTGCACCTGCGCCGAGCTGAGCCAAAGCCGCACTTCGTACACGGGATGATGAGCTCTAGTTAGCGGTCATTAAAGGATGCGGGGATGGCGGGGAAGATTGCAGCTAATGACGCCTTACTGAAGTAAAGCTCCATTTGCGTTAAATTGAAATATCCACAGCCTTGAGGGTCTTAAGTGGGGATGGGAAATCTGAAGGAACTGCGCCAAGGGTTGCTGAAGGGAAACACAGCGGCAGGAAAGGACAGAATTTATCTTTCATCACATTTAGTCAATGGATTTGCAAAAGAATCCGAAACAGGAATTTCTGCTGCAGATTCGCAGTTTGATACGTTGCGGATTGCCTCCGTTCAGTGGGGCTAATGCATGTGAAACCTGCCGCAGCTAAAAATACAAGAAGAAGAACCGGATCGCACATCCTCGATACTACGCTTTTATCTAACTGCTTCTCAGCATAATTAACATCCGCTTCAATAAGTTAAAGAAAACCTGTCCCCTCTCATGACTAGTGCTGAGCACGAATATTCGAATAGCGAATTTTAATTGTGAATATCGCCACTTCGAGAGTTTGCGAATATTTAGAATATAGTGCTATATATTCGTATTCATGAATATTCTAATCGCAAATTTATCGCGAGTATCGGCACTTAGCAACATCCCTAGCAACCAATAGGAAAGTTGCCTACAGGAGTAGTGTTGATCGTGAATTTTTGTATCGCAAATTTTCTGATTGCCGATTTTCGCAATCAAGAAAATAATGACTGGAGATCACAAATGCTTGAATTCGCGAATATATGACGAATATTATCGTGAATCCGAATATTGCCCCTGCCGCTCATCACTGCTCATGACATGTCTGTTTTAGTAACTACTTGCATCCCTCATCTGATAACCATTCTGGAGCGTCTATTCTTATGACTCTCTCATGTGCCGTTCCTTTATTACTCCTGCTAGAAGTAATGAATGAATTGCTAACAGTCATAACGTTTGCTTTCCGTCCTAATAGAAGTCTATGGTAATCATAACGGATCCGTCTGGGTGCCGTTATGCAAGACGGAAAACAAAGCCGACGGGACCCAGACGGATCCGTTATGCTTTCCCATAGACTTCTATCAGGTCGGAAAGCAAACGGAATGCCTTTTTAAAGGCTTCCGTTTTGCATTCCGTCATATTACAAGTCTATGGGCAGAAGAACGGATCCGTCCTTCCGTCTTATGGATTCCGTTATTTTCCATTATAACCATGTTATAATGGAAAGCCATAACGGAATCCCTAACGCTAGTGTGAACCCACCCTAATATGGGTGTAGAGGCTCAAGGATTTTGCAATTAGGCTGCGTTCACATCACGTTTTTCCCCATCCTTTTAACGTATACAAAAAAAAATATCCGTTAAACAGATGCCTCAGACTGAAGCCATACAGTGGCATCTGTTCACTATAGAGTTCCATTGTAAAAAAAAAAGTATGAGTTTTTTTACCGGACTGTGCAGGATACAAGAATGTGGTGTGCTGCGTTTTTGTCAAACGAAGGCATAAAACGTGATGTGACGCCACCCTTAGGGTCCATTCACACGTCCGTAATTTGGGTCCGCATTCGTTCCGCAATTTGCGGACCCATTCACTTTCAATGGGGCTGGAACGGATGCAAATCCACATTTCCTGGATCCGCATCCGTTTTTTGGGATACGCATCCGTTTTTTCGGGATCCGTTTTTTCGGGATCCGCAATTTCGTTCCTGGAAAAAGTAGAACATGTCCTATTCTTGTCCGCAATTGCGGACCAGAAAAGGCATTTTCTATTATAGTGTCTGTGATGTGCGGATCCACAAATTGCGGATCGCACATTGCAGGTGTCCGTGTTTTGCAAATCCGCAATTTGCGGATCCGCAAAACACTTACAGACGTGTGAATGGACCCTTATGCCTATTGCACACTACCGTATGGCTTTTTCAGTGTTTTGCGGTCCGTTTATCACGGATCCGTTGTTCCGTTTTTTGCTTCCGTTGTGTTTCCGTTTTTTGTTCTGTTTTTCCGTTCCGTTTTTCCGTATGGCATATACAGTATACAGTAATTACATAGATAAAATTGGGCTGGGCATAACATTTTCAATAGATGGTTCAGCAAAAAACGGAACGGAAACGGAAGACATACGGATGCATTTCCGTATGTGTTCCGTTTTTTTTGCGGACCCATTGACTTGAATGGAGCCACGGAACGTGATTTGCGGGCAATAATAGGACATGTTCTATGTTAAAACGGAACGGAAAAACGGAAATAGGCCATTTTCACACTACCGTATGGGTATTTCAGTGTTTTGCGGTCCGTTTTTCACGGATCCGTTGTTCCGTTTTTTTGTTTCCGTTGTGTTTACGCTTCCGTTCTGTTTTTCCGTTCCGTTTTTTTTGTATGGCATATACAGTGTACAGTAATTACATAGAAAAAATTGGGCTGGGCATAACATTTTCAATAGATGGTTCCGCAAAAACGGAACACATACGGAAAACATACGGATGCATTTCCGTATGTGTTCCGTTTTTTTTGCGGACCCATTGACTTGAATGGAGCCACGGAACGTGATTTGCGGGCAATAATAGGACATGTTCTATATTTCAACGGAATGGAAAAACGGAAATACGGAAACAGAATGCATACGGAGTACATTCCGTTTTTTTTGCGGAACCATTGAAATGAATGGTTCCGTATACGGACCGTATACGGAATGCAAAAAACGGTCCGCAAAACGGACAAAAAAACGGTAGTGTGAAAGAGGCCATACGGAAACGGAATGCATACGGAGTACATTCCGTTTTTTTTGCGGAACCATTGAAATGAATGGTTCCGTATACGGACCGTATACGGAACGCAAAAAACGGCCAGTAAACGGGAAAAAAAAACGGCCGTGTGCAGGAGGCCTTGCCGTGAGCGGGGGAGAGGAGCGTTGCGTATACTGCAACAACGCTACAATTAGCACAAGCGATTTTTGTGCATTCCCGGATATGTCTTGGGATACGTCTTGGCCGCGTTACACCGCTCTTCCCGTAATAGACCATATCTTGTTATCGTATAGGATCTGTAATAATTCTATTAACCCCCGAGGGGAGGGGGGCACCTTAATACACACAGCATCCGAAGAGATAGGAAGCAAATTGCGCGCAAATTAAACTAAATCCTACAGACGAGATTATTCTCTTTGGAGGATAGGATCACAACGGCCTCGTAAAGACCTTAATACAACTCCCGATGCGCAGCTTCCAGGTGGAAAATAGATACAAAGAGATGATACCTATCTATCCATCATGAGGGAGAGGAAGAGGACATTTACTGTAAAGGACCACTTATGCCCATATTAATACCAATTCAGGCAGCAAACTTCCAGTAAACTTCTATTAAATTATGCACCTAGGGCCGAAATCAATTAAATGGATTTCTCCTCCTGGTTGCGCTATTTGATTACATAAAGCACCTACGAAAAACTTTGCTTCCGTCAATCACTTGTAAATCATTTTCTGCAGAGGAAACTTTTCACAGGAAACCGAAAGCTTGCTTGGATTACGATCGGAGAACAGTGCGATGACTAATGTATTAACCGTCTATGATGTAGAAGCAGAAATACCGAGTGGAAGTCGTAGAGCTGAGTGTGTCATTTAAAGGGACCGCCTTTGAAAGGACATTTTGGATTAGAAGGATGGTGCGATCTATAGGTTGGTATGGATGACTAGTGGCATTAAGAACCATGGGGTGCAATCAAGGCATTATCTGCATGGAGGGATTAGGTCGTACCGGTCGAAACGTATTTGTAGAGATGAGCAAATTTGGGAAAAGTTTGATTCGGCTGATTCGCCGAATCTTACAAAAAAATTTGCGTCGCGTGCATTTTTTGGTAAGTAGCAGGTGCAATGACAGGGAGCAGCGATAGAGCCGCCCCCCCCCCCCCCCCGTCATTGTACCCGTCAGATGCCGCCTAGATACATACATGATAGCGGCATCTGAGTGTGAAATTAACATAAAAAAAAATGTAATCATTCTTACCGGCTCAATTTGCTCAACGGGCTGGCCTCCGCCATCTTGCTTGAAGATCTGGAGCGAAATCTCACGCGGTGCGAGATTACGTCACCACTCACAGGTTTTCGGCCGAGATCTTCAATCAAAATAAAGGCTGGCGGCCCGTCGCGAGCAAATGGAGGAGGTAAGTATGATTTTGTTTTTTACACTATTTCAGGTTAAATCGATTCGCTGACACGAAGGACAAGGAAATTCGGCTTGTAGGTGAATCAAATTTATCCTGAAATTCGGATCGAATTCCACTTTGTGGGATTCGATTCGCTCATCTCTTCATATTTGTAAGCGTGGTATATAGTGTTTTTATGGAGATGTGGGTCACAATGGTTTATTAAAGTCTCTTTCTCAAGCGTTGACTATACCCCCATAATGAAAGCAGAAGATGTCCCCATAGACATTGTCAAAGTTCCACCATACACAGTGCCCTATAAACAATGCCATTCACCCAGTGCTATATAGACAGTGCCAGCCAGAAACTGACCCATAAACAGTATCAAAGTGCCACCATACACAATACTATCTAGAAAGTGCCCCCATAAAGTGTCAGTGTCACCATAAATGGTGCTATCTAGAAAGTGTCCCCATAATCATTGTCAAAAAGTCCCGCCATACACAGTACCAGAGAGAAAGTGTCCCCCACATCAATGTCAAAGTGCCGCCAGACAGAGTGCCACTATACACAGTGCCATACAGAGTGTCACTATACACAGTGCCATACAGAGTGCCACTATACACAGTGCCAGACAGAGTGCCACTATACACTGTGCCAGACAGAGTTATACACTGTGCCAAACAGAGTGTCACTATACACTTTGCCAGACAGAGTTATACACTGTGCCAGAGTGCCACTATACACTGTGCCAGACTCAAAGGGTGCCTAAAAACAATGTCCCAGTGCCACCATACTATGTGGCCTATAAAATGTGCGGGTAAAACTGTGGAAAATAACCAGTGCCAGCAAGAAATTGCTCCCATAAAATGTCAATGCACCACCATACACATCACCAGCCAGAACATGCCCCATAAACAGTGTGGAAAAGTGCCACCAGGCAAGGTGCCCCAAAAGCAGTGCCGGTCACATGGTGCCATATAGATAGTGTCTGTCAGTCACAGTTCTGAGAAAAAGTCCCCATATGCAGTGCCAGACATAGAGTTCCAGAGTGCCCCATAAGCAATGCCTGAAGCAAAGTGTGCCCTCATAAGTAATGTCCCAGACAGAGAGCACCCCCATAAACAGTGCCAGTCAATAAGTAAAAAAAAAGTAGACCTGGCTGATCTGCAAGGAATTCTTTTTTTTTTTTTAGGAGACTTTAGAGGTCCACATGGCAAATTTGCCCCAAAAACATAATCATAGTTTATTTGGACATAGGCAATTAGATTGTGAGCCCCATCAATATGAAGACGGAATTACTGTGCAATGGTGTGAACAACAACAGCACCAGATCACATCATCTCATTCATCTCATTTAACACCTGCGCCAAGTGATATAAAAGCCTGAAGGGGTAACGCAGAAACAGTAAAAAACAGGATTTTCTATGACATCACGTTTTAGTTAATATACAGGTCCCCGTGAGTCTTGTTATGGAGCCTACTAAACTATGGAAAGAAGGAGACATTTACCCGGTCTGTTATTTAGGTTTTCAATCTCATAAACCTAACGCCAACAGGAAATAGTAAAATTCTGAAATGCGTAAAAAGAAAAAAGAAAAATTAAACATCACATAAAAAGTCCTGTGAAAACTCACACATTTTAGTAACATTAGATTTTTAGTCCTAAAAATTCCTGTATTTCTAGTGATGTAAAAGGTCCAGTTAACTAATTTCCAAAACTTTGTTAGGAAGTTATGAATTGATGTAGGGGGAAGGGCAATATTCAAGACCTTCATCTATTATTCATAGAGTGGAGAATAGCTACAAGAGGGTCTCTCACTGTGGAGAACCTGAATCATCCATGCATTACCTCTGCATCTATTGATTTTAATGAGAACAGGGTTATGCTTAATTTGGCCTGTGGTGGCGCTGCAGGGAAACTGAACACTTATTGTTAGGTCTCACCATAGGCTGCAACTGATCACTGGTGGTTCCAGTAGCAGAATAACCTGTATTAGGTTTATGGTCAGAATTACGAGAGCTCACCCCCCTATCTTTTGCATCAATTTTTCCTATATGTAAAAATAACCCTCAGTCCATACAAATAGAAAGAAGATGCTATAGCCGAATATCAAATCGATCATTTCTGGAGCAATGGGAAACCAGGACAAAACAATTCCTTCAGGACAACCACTTCATATTGTAAAAGGAGGACATGTCCTGGAAAAAAAAGAGGACATCGGAGAGCATCATTAATAGAAGGAAAGATACAAACATCTCCTGCTTCACATTTAATAGACCCAGTCAGCAGACGAGGGTTCTGTCCGTTATAAATTCACATTGTCGTAAGATTATTCATTTATTTATGGAGGCCTCTGGATTACAGTTTACAGTAAACAGTACATAACTTGGTCGAACCTTGTATCTTCTGTAATCTGACTCCTGAGACTAGATCTTAAAAATCAGAACAATTAGGACATCCAATGTGTCCATGGACAAGGTAAGGTTGCAAAAAAGCCAAGTTCCAGTCCATCAAACACAACCTAATATCCCATACTACTGGTCTACAACCTGTGCGTCTACCTCTGTTGTGAAACTACTACTCTTAACATGCCTAGACAGCTATAACATGCCAAGAGTTGTAGTTTAATTTCAACTGGAGAACCACGTTCAGCTGTGAATCACACAGAGACTATATGCAGGACGTAGCAACCTGGTGATTCCCCTGCAGTGAAGTCTTGATCCCTGCGTGGGGGTTAAAGGGTGAAAACCAGAGGACTGCCAGGAGTAGTCCAAAGGCAAATCTGCTGGTTGACACTGTGTTTCCAGGCCCACTGCCCTAACAGCTATGCCGAGGAATAGCCGTATGGACCACACATCAGTGCCCATCAACATCCATATGTATAAGTAGTCAAGTTATCTAGGAAACCTCTAGCAATAGTAAGTCCAGGAGATGTAGCTCTATAAATCAGATTAGCGATTTTCAGAGAAGGGAGAATTAACCTTTAATGTTGTTGAATCAGCAAGAACAGCTTCTCCTTGGAGTATACATTATATTTTAGTATAATGGCATTATACATAAAAAAAAAAGTTTTATTATCTTATGTCAAGGATGTGACCTTCAATGACCTCTAATTTGACTGTGCCTTAGTTGGGCACGGCTCACCCACAAAACAAAGACTATAAAAATGGCAGTCTTTGGGGAGACATTTGCATGCTAACATGAATCCTCTCCTCGTTTCAGCTGCATTCCCCAATTCTCGATTCTGATGGGTCTTCGGTACATCTCAAAGCCATTAATCTCCGTGCTGCCAGTCATGTAAGCACGCCACTTTGAAAAGCAAGGTATAAATAGCTGCATAATAATAATAATACACCCCCAATGGTATAAAATCTGCAGTCAAATAAAAAGAGTTTCCTGTAGTCACTCTGAGAAGTTTTATATTCCCTCAGCTAGGCAGGCTGCCTTGTAAATTTCGGAAGTTGCTTAGCAACGCCTCCCGTACTGCAGCTGTGATGTCTTTTAACAGGTGTTATCCCAGGTTCCTCATTTAACCTCTTGTCTGCCAGAGTAACGAAGAAGCTACTGTTTAAATGATGCTGTCCCAACCTCTCGCAGCCTATATTGCAATGGCTATAGAGCATTATTAGGTAGGTATATATATATATATATGATACGTGTGGTTGTCACAGTCCTGAAAAGTGAGCAGACAAGTTGAGGAACTCAATGAAGAGGGTTAGGGAGAATTTTAATAGACTTCTGTTCTGAAGAGCCCAGGAACTTTAATTCAAATGACATTCCTCTGAATCAATGCTTTACCCACTCGGTATTCGAAGCATGACTCAAGCCAGTGTCAAGACTGGTTTCTAACCTAGTCTGTTTATTACGATCAGACTGCACAGGGCAATAGTTTACTTGGCTCATAACCCACTATTTACACAATACAACGGAGGAGAAGCCTTGATGCTGAGCTTCCTTGCAGACTACAGTATGTCCCAGACGTTCTCTTTGAAGATCTGTCCTCAGGGATAAAATTTGGTCAGGATGGAAAATAAAAGTACAGTGAAATCTCTCCAAAAGACCACCACTTTGAGAAGACCACCCCTTATCTAGAACAAGTCTCCTGTGATTATCGACTCCCCCATATATTAAGCATACTAACCATCTTCTTTGAGATAGTTACCCTAAAAATCTACTTTTTAAAGCAATTCTAGGTATCTCAATAGGATATTACTGTAGTGTGAGGGCTTCATGATCTCTACATCAAATGCCACCTTCAAGTGACTCTTCTATATTTCTATTTCAAAACGATGAGCGGAAACAGCCATTTGACAACCACCCATATTGTAGACAAAGCAAAAAATGTCCAAATCATCAGCTGTTTGGGTCATGAACCCGCAAAGAACAAGACAACTGGCCGTCGTTACTGTAGAGTATATGGCTTTAAAAAGATTGCCACTTAACTTTATAGGGACATGTAAGAGGTCCTAGACTTCAGTGACCTACAAAACGTGGTATATTTGGAGATGATAAAAACCCACACAAGCATGAGGAAACATAGAAACTCTGTGCACATATAGGTATTCTCCTTGGTCAATTTCTAACTCCAGTACTGGAATGGGGGTTGCAACTCTTCAATTGTCCCCACTCATAAGCATTTCTGAAGCCAAATATGTGCACATAGTTGATATCTAACCTTGTCCTATTGATAGGGCAAATGTGTTGTGGATGGTGTGATACTTACTACCATATGACAAAGCTCCTCTTAGGTAAAACAGAATTTGAAATAATCCGAAAGTATGATGGGAAAGGACTGGGACTATTTTCTAAGTGTTCTGCTATCTTACCCAGACTTGTAGGAAAAAAGCTCAGAAAGATGCAAAAAGGAAATAACTTCAGGACTCTTGATAATTGGATTTCACGTCTTATCAACCAAGCACCAATGTGTGATCCCTGGATATATTTTTTAAGTACTTATGAAGGTTCTGTAAATTTTATCAAGTGGAAAAACTGTGATTTCAACCCTTGAATCATGAGAATAGAAAAAGGAAAACTAAGCATTAATGTGACAGCCAGTTATAGTCCCCACCAGATCTGCCTTCAAATCTGTCTTACACAGTGATTTCCAATGGTGGTACAAGAGCCCCTATAATGTTAAGCACAAACTGGGGATTGACAATGGACAATTGGAGAAACAGAACCCTAAAAGTGCCAGGGCATATATTAAGGTAGAGTATATATTGAACAACGTGTGAGAATAAGATTGGCCTGTAAAGATTTTAAAAAGTCATCAAGTAATGTTGCATCAAAATTTCTAAATGACGTCTTGTCCAGTGGTGATTAAAGATGACCACTGGTGATCATGGCTATCTTGGATATAATAAAATGGACACACTCATAGCTGTTAAAGGGAACCTGTCGCCGGGATTTTGTGTATAGAGCTGAGGACATGGGTTGCTAGATGGCCGCTAGTACACCCGCAATACCCAGTCCACATAGCTCTGTGTGCTTTTATTGTGTAAAAAAAACAATTTTATACATATGCAAATTAACCTGAGATGAGTCCTGTCCTTGAGATGAGTCCGGGACAGGACTCATCTCAGGTTAATTTGGATATGTATCAAATCGTTTTTTTACACAATAAAAGCACACAGAGCTATGGGGACTGGGTATTGCGGATGTGCTAGCGGCCATCTAGCAACCCATGTCCTCAGCTCTATACACAAAATCCCGGTGACAGGTTCCCTTTAAAGCTGTGTTAACACATTTTTTGCCATCTGCCCCATTGTATGGCCAATGGCAATTTGTTTTACTGTTATAACAATTCAATAGCCTGACCATTATCTTTATGACTAGGCTTTGGCCATTCACACAAAATACCTGTCTGCGGTCACACTGTATGTCTTTGGCCAGCTTTACTTGTATATCGTAAGTAAATACTTAGCCAACTAATAACTAACTATAATACACAGATAGGCCAAGGGTATAGTGTGATACAACAGAAGGACACCAAAAATTGCTATATTCAGTACATTTTAAAGGGTATTCTCATCTGGACATTTATGACATTTCAACAGTACATACCATAAATGTCAGACAGGTGTGGGTCCCACCTCTGGGACCTGCTCCTATCTCAAGAACCCGGGCGTGAATGGAGAGCAAGCAATGCATGCCTGGCTTTCTCGATTCACTGCTACAAGACTTCCAAAAATAATCTCTCTGGTAGATAGATAGATAAAGAGAGAGAGAGAGAGTACCCTTTGGAAGCATGACCTTGTTAACACAACCAGCTCATAATATTCAGCTTGTCTTTGCAGCCTACACAAGTGTCAATTCTGATACAGTTCACCTTATTGAAACATCAAAATTGTCCCCAGACACTCGAGAAAACTGCAGGCAAAATGCTCAAGATCTAGATGAAATCCAATTGTGGCACTGTGACTGCTATTATTTATTTATTTTATGCACTTATATATAGAGAGAATGTGAGTTTTGAATACTGACAGACTTATTTTCAGTATTAAGTCATTAAAGGTCTAGAAGCTTGGGACTGACTTGTTGTAAAATCTTTTCCCCAGTCAATTTTGCACAACGTATAATTTGCCAAAGACTTTTGACGCTATGGCCAAGAAGACAACCCAATGGATCCTTGAGCAAGTCAAGCCTAAGGCTAGTTTCACACTAGAAGCAGGGGAGTCCGGCAGGCTGTTACAGCGGCTGAACAGCCTGTCGCATCCATCCTGCCGCTAGTTCACGTGTGCCCCGGACTGCCGCTCCATCCCCATTGATTATAATGGGGGCGGAGTTCCAGCGGCAGCACGACACCGCACGGTGAGAGGCAGCCGGACTAAAAGTACTGCATGTCATAGTATTAGTCTGGCTGCCTCTCGCCTTATGCTGCCGTGCTGCCGCCTGAACTCCGCCCCCATCCCCATTATAGTCAATGGGGACAGAGCGGCAGTCTGGGGGCACACGTGAACTAGCGGCAGGACGGACCCAACAGGCTGTTCACCCGCCAGAACAGCCTGCCGGACTCCCTTGCCGCTAGTGTGAAAGTACCCTAACTTTCCACGTGAACATAAATGTAAGACCTAAGAAGTGACCACAGTATAGTCTGCTGGTTACCTGGTACTACATGTTCAGTTCTCCTGCACTGCCTCCGCAGGGTGAATGAAATATTACATGCTGACCACTGAAATCAATAGACTGTTTATCTAACGCATGTAAATGTTGGGTCCTCCAGAGGCGCAGCACTGTTTACATACATTTGCTTCTCTGTCTAATAATATTAGAGTCCCGAATTCTGATTTCCACTGCCCCCTTGCACACTATTTGCTGCCAGATCACCCTTTTGGAGACATTTTGGGCCCACAATCTCTAGTACCTAAACAGAGAGCTTGTATGCGCCCAACATAAGAGGCTTGGGGAGGTTTGTTGAAATGTACTATACCGAAAGCCGCACTACAGGGTTATAGTACAGTGGCATAATGGGTATGGGATAAAAAATAGAAGCACATTATGCTAATATCGCACCACAAGCCAAAGCAAACGAATAAACTTTGTGCTCTTAACACTTTGATTACAGATTATGCAGACAATGTAATTTAAAAGTATGCCGTGTGATAAACGCAATGAGGGGGAATTATGTAAATTTCAACACATTAGATTGATTTGCTTGAAATGAAACCAGTTACACTTCATGTTTTCGGGAAAGAGGCACAATTATTATGATTGAGAAACAGCAATGTTAATGAAGTGTGGTACTGTTAATCAATTCCTCCCTCCGCGGTAATAGCGCAGACTTCTGCCTTATCTCAAAACACTTACAGCTGAGTTCCCTTTCTCTCCAGCATCATAACCAGGACTTCAAAGAAATGTTTTCCTTCCCATTAAATCACCATCTTGGTTATTGGACTGAAGGATTCTTAAAATGCAAGTTCCTACACCAAATAACGGCAATGGTGGAGTATAATTAAAAGGGTTCTGCGTAAGTTCAATATTGATGGCCTGTAGTCAAGGTAGACTATCAGTATTTGATTGATGGAGGTCCATCTCCCAGCACTCCCACCGATCAGTTGTTTGAAGAGGCTGCAGCCCTTTGATGGGCACCGTAGCCTTCCCAAAGCACAATGACATAGATTGTGTCCAAGGCATTGCTCCTGGTTAGCCAGAATCCTACTCCACACTGATGAGGGGCAACACCCCGAAACAGCTGTCTGTGGATGGATAGCCGGCTTAGGTCTTCCCCTTCACATCCTTAAAGCTTGTAAAAGAGCGAGATCTTGACATAGAGGCCACTTAATATGGTGGATCTGGTGATCTCTGTAATGGAGACACCCCTTTGATCGGTTTTTCTTCCTTTAAAGGATATCTGGCTTTCTCTGTGTTGAAGACCCATAACTGGGGCTCCACGGTTATTTTGCATATTACTGTTTCCCAGGGAGCTTTGCATTTTGGATGGCTGTGTTGAGACTCTTAAATGAGGCTCCACAGTGTTTTCTTTAGCTGGTCTCCTTAAGATCAGCTCTTGTTTTGTTTCAGTAGTCTCCAAGGCATTGCTCCTGGTTAGCCAGAATCTTACTCCACACTGATGAGGGGCAACACCCCAAAAAAGCTGTTTGTGGATGGATAGCCGGCTTGGGTCCTCCCTGTCACATCCTTAAAGCTTGTAAAAGAGCGGGATCTTGACATAGGGGACACTTAATATGGTGGATCTGGTGATCTCTGTAATGGAGACACCTCTTTGCTCGGTTTTCCTTCCTTTGAAGGATATCTGGCTTTCTCTGTGTTGAAGACCCATAACTGGGGCTCCACAGTTATTTTGCATAGATTGTGTAGTGGCTGTGTAACACCCCGGAGTGGTGCTACCACTTTTGCACCTTGCTACTGTCTTTGTTGGTCTAGCCTCATGTCATCTTATGCATTTATTCCAGGTCCTATACACTGTGCATTTCTAATGTTAAGTAACTGTTCATATGTAATATGCCTGGTTCACCATCAGGTGGCAGCAAACATGGCAGAGCTGTACTTAGATAGAATGGAACCTTCCATTCCATTTTAACCCCCCTCTGGAGAGAAGTGGGCAAGTCCTATTTCCTGCAGGAAGGGTGGGGACCAGTTTCTAGTTAATCTAGCTTACCCGCTGCTAGGGGACAGGTGGGCAGGGGCACGTCTCTGCAGGACGTGCCCACGCCAGCCAGAGCACCTTAAGCTCTGTTGGCCATGGAGGCCAAAGCTTGAAGCCTCAAGCATACAGAAGTAACAGTATGTTAAGCAAGTCTGTAAGTACAGCAGAGAGAGAGAAAGTAGAGTTATTGAAGAAGCCTGCCAGTTAAATGCTAAAGTCTGCTGGAACTAAGACAGAGCTTGAAGATTGTTTTGATGAATGCTTATTTAAGTAAAGCTGCTGTTCAACTACATACAAGGTCTGGACTCAATTATTCCCTGTTTGGGAGCCAAAGCCTGGGGTCCAGCCGTATCCAGGTAGGAGCACCGTGACACCCATAGAGAGACATTTTAGGCCGAAATGATGCTGCCACCCTGCTTAATTTTTTAAAAAATATGCCTCCTATGCCCCGCCGGATTTCTCCCACTCAGTATGCTAATACTGAGCATTGGAGCAATGATGAGGAGACTGATTCTTTCTCCGTGATCGTCTCTTTCTCCCCTGGCTGTCCAATTGCAGCATTGGGTGAGCATGCTTGGCCGAACACCAGTTCGGCTTGAGCGTGATGGTCGAGTCAGTGTATTTAAATCTAATTTAGCCTCTATTTCTGAAAAGTTTCTGGCAGGATTAGAACTCACAACCTTCTACATTACAGCCAAGAATGTTAACCACTACACTATACAGCTGCATGGCCAGTTAGTAGTAAGTATTCCTATAACGCAGTCTCATTCTGGGCTGTAATGTAGAAGGTTGTGAGTTTGAATCCTGACAGAAACTTTTCAGAAATAGAGGCTAAATTAAATTTATATATTTAATATATTTTTTTGTAATTGTAAAAAAGTGTAATAAAAAATTAAAAAATATATATATTGATACTTCTGATATATATGAATGCATAATATGTGGGAAACTACTATTGATGTTTTTAGCCTTAATATATTTACATATATTATAATATATTATATATTCTAAATATATAATAATATATGTAAATATATTATGGCTTACATATATATATATATATATATATATATATATTTACATTAAATTTAGCCTCTATTTCTGAAAAGTTTAAGACAGGATTTGTACTCACAACCGTCTACATTAGAGCCAAGAACCTTAACCACTACGCTATACAGCTACATGTTAAACTGTAGTGAAATATGAAATGATACTTCTGCTGTATAGGAATTCTTACTACATGACAAACTACTATGAGGTTTTTCTGACATAGTTTAACGTTCAGCTTTATAGCTGAGTGGTTAAAGTCCTTGCTTCTAATGTAGAAGGTTGGGAGTTTAAATCCTGGCAGAAACTCTTCAGAAATAGAGGCTAAATTTGATTTAAATACACTGACTCGAGCATTGCACATGAGGTATTTGGCTGAACACTGCGATGTGTGGAACATCACGATGCTCGAGCTGAACTGGTGTTTGGCTGAGCATGCTCGCTCAACACTAGAAGTAACCAAGTACACTATTGTTCAGAATTCAATGAAAACCGACCCTAAACTAACAATATTATAAAGTTGAAAATGGTAGGGTAACTTTTGCTATCTGTTTTACAAAAAAAAAATCTGACACAAAAGTCTACTGAAGTTCTCCATTCTGGCTTAGGTTTCTATGGATCCTTTGGTGGAACTCACAGATAGTCACTGCAACCCTGTCAACCCCATCCATGGCTTTACCATTGTAGAGCATACCTATCCATAACATTATGGCCTCCAAAGCCCAGTAAGCCTTTGCATATGCACGAGTTTGCTTGCTGGTGATGTCCACCCTAAACATGCAAGTAAGATTTTGGCCGGAGTCAATGTATTTGACTAAGTAGGGCTTAAAGGGAACCTGCCATATTGGGCTTGCAGTCTGATTTGGCAGCAGCAGGTCATAGAGGAGGAAGAGCTGAGAAGATTTAGATAGTTTTTTATTTTTTTGTGAAAAGGTTCAGTATAACTTATAAATTATTCATTTACATCAATACTGTTTCTATGATTAGGAGTCCAGTGGGTGGTCCTAATTAGTGATTCACAGCCTTTAATGTATGATATACAGAGAGACAGCCTACTGGACTCCTAACCATAGAAAGTGCAGGGATGTAAATGAATAAATTACAAGAATCTTTTCCCACGAAAAAAAAATAAAAAATCTCTACAAATCTGCTCAGCTCTTCTACTCCATGACCTGCTGTCAGATCAGACTGCAAGCACAATGTGGCAGTTTTCCTTTAAGCCCTACCTAGTCAGATACATTGATTCCAGCCAAAATCTTACATGCATGTTCAGTGTGGGCATCGGGCAGAGACAAAGGCCCACTGGTCTTTTGAGGCCCATAATGTAAAGGATAAGCATGCTCTACACTTGTAAAGCCATGGATAGGGTTGACAGGGTTGGAGCGACCATCTGCAGTCCCCTTTAAATAAGGTCTTCTAATGACTAAAAGCAATAAATGTCACAGATATAAATGTTTCAGTGGGTTGAACATCTAAGTGCATTGTATACTTAGTCCTTATAGAAGTACTTTCTCATAAAAGACAGATCAGCCGGCAGAATATTGTGTAAAAGTCTCAACGTAGTCCTTCTAACAAATGCTTAGCTATGGCGGAGGCCGAGGTAGAAGTCACACCTAGAATCTGGCACCAGAGGAGGTCCTCAGGCCACATTAAAAGGCAAAAATATTATAAATGGCACATGCTATGACTGATCATGTGGCTATAAGGGGTAAAGGCCAAGGTCTTTTAACTAGAAGGAGCTCATAGCCGCTGTGCCCAGTGCATTCAAATTTAGGTTCATAGACTGCAAAGGCTAAGCTACCTAAGCGTATTATACCTATGGTAGTCAGCAAAGGGCCCACAGCCCTTTCCATCCAGTTTTGGTTTACAATTTGTAATATGGTTTTTAACCCTACAGTTCTAGGGGCACTGATTCACATTGAGAAGATCTAGCAGTGTATGGAAATTTACTTACAGGCAATGTTCCTTGGGAAAAAAATATGCAAATGAGCTTTTCTCCAGAAGGAAGAAAACCACCTGATACCAGCCAAACCAAACACTCTTCTAAATGGAAGAGACTATTTCAAGGACTCTTGCCCATCGGCAGTACAGAGTAGGGTACTGGTAATTCTCCAAAAACCATTGGATCTCTTCGATGAGAGCATGTACCTAGCACCCACAGCCAGCCAATCAGTACCATGCTCCATACTGGCAAGGAGCAAGAACACCAAAGGAGCTGTCCATAGCTTCAACAGCTTCTGCTACGGCTAGTATGAGGCAGCTTTCTCCTGTCCAGAAGAGAGCTAATTTGTATATCTCCAGTCTATACTAAACCATATTATGCTGAGCTATACATATGCAATCATACTGACAGATTAATACTTTAGAGTCTCTGTGGGTTATCTGAAAAATCCCCATTCTAGTTAATACATTGGAATTTGATCAATATGCGGATGCTCATCATACCTGGTGGTTTTCCATTACTTGCTGTATATTTTTATATTATTAACCCTCTTCCCTATGGATATACTGTTGCACAGGCATCAAATGCTAAAGTGGTTTCAAGACAGAAATGGAAATATATCGGTAACATGTCCATGAAGTACTAATGGATGACTCAAATTTAATATTGTTCATTAATCCATTATTATCCCAGGGCTCTCAAAATTACTGGCAGGGATCAAGTCTAAAATAGCAGAAAAAGTATTAACGACATATAACTTTATGTCAATCTTTGACTCAGAGGACTAGGAAAGCATGATATATTCAGGGAGATTTGCTTTTGTAATCATTGTATTTAATACATGATCTACAGATTGGAATAATGATAGATAGATAGATAGATAGATAGATAGATAGATAGATAGATAGATAATAGATAGATCTTGTCTGGTAAAAGATGGGGTGCCCTTGGTTAGAGATGAGCTAATTGAATCCTACGAAGAGGAATTCGATCCGAATTTCAGGATAAATTTTATTCGCCTCAAAGCCGAATTTCCTAGTGCTTTGTGTTAGCAAAGTGATTTAACCTGAAATAGTGTAAAAAAAAAAAAAAAAAAATTCATACTTACCTCCTCCATTTGCCCGCGACAGGCCACTAGCCGCCATCTTGATTGAAGATCTCGTCCGAAATCCCGTGCGTGGTGACGTATGACACCACCACGCCGGCCAGCCGGCCGGCGTGATGATGTTATCTTGCGCCGCGCAAGATTTCGCTCCAGATTTTTAAGCAAATTGGAGGTGGCCAGTCCGTCGCGAGCAAATGGAGGCGGTAAGTTTGATAAAAAAAAATTATGTTCATTTCACACTGTTTTTATACTCAGATGCTGCAATCATGTATGAACGCGGCATCTGAGGGGCACAATGACGGAGGGGCAGCGCTATCGCAGCTCCCTGTCATTTCACCCGCTACTTACAAAAAAATGCACTTCGCAACAAAGTAATTCGGACTCATGAAGCAAATTGTTTTGTAAATTTTGGCGGATCAACCAAATCGAACTTTTCGGAAATTCGCTCATCTCTACCCTTTGTGTTAGGTATTTCTTTTAAAGTATCTCTCTGCAGAACCTTAGGCATGAAGTTCTTGGTAAGCTTCTGAGGGGTGCAAATTTAAGATACAGTTGGCCAAACCACGTTCAAGTGTAAAAGGGAGCGTTAGCAATGTTCACTCTCATAGTAGTAAGTACTCTCTGCCATGCCCAATGCCATGCTGACTCCAATGCACAGCCTTGTAGATTCTGGGCCTCCTGATAATCTTCTCTCTGGAGAACTTTGATGCTAAAGTTGCATCCTTGGCTGTAGAAGCTTCAGACATGAAGGTTCTATGAACTTGGGCCTAGCTCTGATAAGCTTGCACAATTTGGTCTTCAAGCAAAACTAGTCTCTCATTGACTAACCCATGAGTGAACTCAGGTTCATCTCCTGGCAACCTAACAAAGTCATCCAAGAAGTTGACCACTAATTTTCCATATGGTGCCATTAAGTATGGAAACGGAGCATATTATAACATTTAAGTTAGCAATATAATATTACACTAATCACTCTTTTGCAAAAAATGTATTTGGGTTTACTGTAGATGGACTCTGCATACAGACTGAAACTTAATGGGCTTGTCCCACGAAAAATATTCTACAGTTTTCAAACCAGCACCTGGATCTAAATACTTTTGTAATTGCATGTAATTAAAAATTCAGTATAGCCACTGAGCTAGTCAATAAAATGTATCTGTATAGCGCCACCTGCTGTTTGTTCTTTTTCTTATTCACTGAGATGGTCGCACATGCTCAGTTTCATCCTTCAACTGCCTCCTGAGCTGTGATAGGTAGAGCATGGACACGCCCCCTTATCTACAGCAGAAAAGACCCTCCCCTTGAGCTACCAGCTTAATATAAATCTAGCAGAGCAATAAATGGGGAGATCTCTGGATCCATGTGAGGTACAGGGCTGGTTCTAGTTTTGTTAGAAAGAGGATGTCATGTCCTATATTATATCTAATTACATTTTTTTTACATTAGTCATGGGATAACCCTTCAATCCTATGGGACAATAACGGCTTATTTTTTTTTATTTTTTTATAAAGCCCAATTAAAAAAATGATTTTAGCCAAAAATGAGTAAAATACAATCATAAAAAGTTACCCCCGAAGGTGTATATAGCCTTTAACCTTCACTAAGAGTTCAGATCTAGAACTGTTAATAATAACACATGAAGATCCTTCGTTGAATCGTAAATCTTTAATGCCGGCTCTATTCTACATGGAGATGCAAGCTGTCAATATTTTGTGATCTTTCACCTCTTCGGAATGAACATGGTGGAGAAAATAAATTTTGAAGCGATTCTGGTGTGAACGCTTTTACCTGCTCCACGTCCTTTTTATGTGTCAAACTCTTGAGAATCGCATCCTTTGCGCTCAGATGTAGAATGTAAATCTAGGGGAACACGACGGGAAACGTTTCGCAGAATGAAATGGCACTTTCTATGTTTGCATGTCACTTGCAAACTGCTATGAACTCTGTAGAAAGGCCAAACCAATTATAGAAAATGAGAAAAAAAAGGCAGAAATAAACAATTCTATACTCATCACTTATCTCTGATACTTCTATAGCACCAGCCTATTCTGGTACTGAAAGCTGCTCTCCTCACTGCTGGAGATACCTACTGCCTATAGTCAATGTAGCCGATGGAAAAGGGAGCGCTGGTTGGTCCTTCTCCGCTTCGCTAGGGAACGTCTACATTGCTCTTCCTCTATATAGACACAGCAGTATTAAAAAGTGATTGATCCAAGAGTCAAATTTCCTCTATTTTGTGAAACAAGAGTTTGGAAAAAGCAACTGGGTGCAAACCAGGACCAACAAAGAGACCCACAGATTTTTGCTCCAGGACCTTTGGTCCATTTTGTATACTCTAGCATTATCTTATTCCCCTACAGGGCAGATCCCCCTTCTCTTCAGCATCACTCTAAAGGACAGTTTAATAGGAAGATAACTTAAGCGGGGGCGTGTCACAAAGAAAAAAATGTAAAAATTAAAATGTAAAAAGTTAAATAGATTAAGATTCAAAACAATTACATTGTGCTGCCTATTGCCTCCATACACATTACTGATTGGTTGGTCAAACCCACAGTCTACAGGCGAGACCGGCCTGAAATATAATTGCTTGCAGCTCTTCACAGTAACAGATGATATGGGGGAGGGAAGGATCGGGTGAATTGCATTTTTTTACCCTATCCCTTTGTTCTTTCTTCTCTCTTTCTCTCTCCCCATTGAAGACACATATGTCCTCAACCAAACTGAGCAAGTATGTTATGGCGGAATTGGGACTGAGTTGGAATTGATAGCTGTCGGCCAAACAACCATTCGGCTGACAGATATTGAAGATGTAGGGGTATCTTCAATCCCTGTTCCCCAATGGGATAATAAAAAAGCAAAAGTGACCTAGCCCCATGGGGCTAATTTTCCTAGCCTTGACATGTACAAAGGAACCTTTACTCTAAGCGGGGGCATGTCTTAAGAAGCAAGGCCATTTCTAAACCTTCCTTACATGTAACAATTATTACAAAATAATTCAGTCAATACTATAGAGGGCCAAGGATAAGTCTTGGTCCCCATTGAACTATTGAAATAATATTCCTATCTCTTTAGCGCCAGTTTCATAGGAACAAAAAAAAGTTAATTAAGCAGGGGCGTGTCACAAGGAGAATCTTTTTTCCCATAAATGTAAAAGTTCAATAAATAGATTAAATCAATTTAGTTAATACAATACATTGCCTTCCTTTGTTGTTAGCCAAACCCACCATTTTCAGCAGTACCGTCCTACTACGGTATCTAATTTGCATGGGGAGCCTCCAACTCTCCTCAGATTATATGCAGGGGTGTGCCATGATCAAAAATTCAAAAAGTCCTCACCTGCATGAAACAATTCATTAAAAAAGAAGCAAAAATACCAGCTTTAATCCCACGGGGCTAGCCTCCCTAGGTCTGACATATACAACAAAAGATTTATTCTAAGGGGGGCTTAGGTCTTAAGGAACAAGGCCATCTCCTCCCTGTGCCTACATGCAAAATTATTCAGTCAATACTATACAAGGCTCTGCAGAAGTCTTGGTCTCCATCAAACTAATATTCCAATCTCTACCATGCACTTGTACTTGAAGACCACTTTTATAGGAATAAAAAATAATCTAAGCAGGGGTGGTCCATGAGGAAGGTGGTCAAAGTCCCCAGTAAGTAAAGCAAAGCTACTAAGTCCATACCACACACTACCCAAAAACACATCAAACAGTTATCATCAGATGGAACCAAGAAACCTGAAATTGAAATGCATTAGCTGGCGCAGGCACTACAATGACTTCTGCATGAAGTCACCTAAAGCCTCAGGACTGATGGGACCACGCACAATCTCTAGTCTTCCTGTCTGAATGTATAATATATATGCACATCTTTCTCCCACAGCTGAGAGTGCAATCAAGTGGCCACAAATGAAGAAGAAGATTCTCGCTCGGCAGTTTTGAAATTCAATTTGAAAAGAGTTTCTATAAAAAGCTACAAAAGACGGCAGACGGAGGATTCTCTCCAAGAAAAGTGTCACAGAGGATCTAGAGCCACCATTTGACGAGGTGCAGGATGAGGACTCTGTCTGCGGATGAGATAAGACCATCAGCCCTACCTTTTATTCTCTGGCTCTTGGTAATTTCAAGCCCAAGGAGATGACAGCAGAATTAGACTCCTAGGCTCATCTGTGTGCAGACCACCTACTGGGGGACAGGCTTCATGCTCACCCAACCACAACCTCTCCTAAACTTGTTTAGTCTAAGAGAACCATCTGCAGACTCACAGAGTTTATATGAGACAGAAAGTTTATAGTACATGGGCTGAGAAGGAGGCCGTCTACAGAAGGTATAAACCTCACTGTGTATATTACTTCTGGTCTGCTTCCACTCTCCACATGAAGGAATTCAAGGTCCAGACCCTTTCTCAAGAAGTGAAATCAGGTTTTACTTCTGTTACTTTCATCTAACCTGAGGAACATGTCCATGACCTATCAAATATACAGGCGAAACTTGAAAAATTAGAATATCGTACAAAGTTCATTTATTTCAGTAATGCAACTTAAAAGGTGAAGCTAACATATGATACAGACTCATTACAGGCAAAGGAAGATATTTCAAGTCTTTATTTGTTATAATTGGATGATTATGGCTTACAGCTTATGAAACCCCAAAGTCTCAATCTCAGGTCCCCTTTGCTCAGGGGGTATGGATTATTTGCTGACTAGAGTCTGACACTTTGAGCCTAGAATATTGAACCTTTTCACAAAATTCTAATTTTAAGTTGCATTAATGAAATAAATGAACTTTTGCACCATATTCTAATTTTTCGAATTTCACCTGTAAGACATACTTGTCAACCTTTAGAAAGTAATATCCAGGATGGAGACAAGCAAAGTCCC
>NC_053398.1:125871095-125881095 GCF_905171765.1 Bufo bufo
CACAGCTGGGAGATATGTGTCATAGATATCACCAAAGAAGGAGGTATAGGAGGGAATATTAAAGAGCAACCACTGAACAGGCGTCCATACTTATAAAGTGCCAAGTGCTGGTAAGATGCAAAACAAGCCCTGTTATATACCAGAGGCAATATTCCAACCTACCTACAAACATAAAATATATAAAAATGGTGACATACCCATATAATGATGATATCTCCTCATAAAGACCCCGACGCGCGTTTCGGTTGAACGTAGCACTGGAGGTATTGTCCGTATAGAGGTATGTGATAATCTTGATATATTGTATGTCACTTTGTATTTGTAGGTAGGTTGGGGATATTGCCTCTGGCATGTAACATAGCACTTGGCACTTTACGTGTATAGATGCCCATGAAACAGTAGGGCTCAATTTATTATTAAAGCGAGTCTGTCACCAGGACATTTGCCTTGCGGGGCCAGCACTGCTGAATGGAATGATACTGATTCTGGAGAAAACAAACTTTTTAATTCAAATGAGCAGTTAAGTGCACTGAGGGCGGGTCCAAGGCGCTCTGTGCACCCTTGCTCCTCCTGCTTCCTCTACCAGCCCCTCCTTCTCCTTCTTGATTGACAGAGCTAGGTCTCTGCATAGTCCTCCCCCCCCCCTCTGGGCCTGTCAGTCAATAAGTAGAGAGAGGGACTGGCAGGGGAAGGGTGCACAGAACTGCTTGGACCCGCCCTCCGAGCACTTAAGTGCTAATTTGCATATGGATGACAAGTCCTTTTGTCTCTGGAATGAAGCAGCGCAGTGCTAAGTAAGAGGGAGCATCACATTCCCCACCAGGCATCGCGCCTGACTTATCGATGAATTTCCTGGTGACAGATTTGAGCTTTGTGATAAAATCGATGCAGTTTTACCATTTACCGATAATGCCTTGTGACAAACTCAGCTCCCCTACATCAGCGTATACCAGTGAAAGAAAACAGGAGCATTTCGCTGCCTTCCTATCTCACGGAGAAGATGTGCAGGATGATGGGAGTGCGGCTAGTCATGCGATGCATGTGACAATCTGCTCCATATCTGTCATACAGACGGTGCACTTATGGACCCCTGGATAATGGGTAATTACTGCGCCCGTCACCTTCTGTGACCTTCATCTACACCTCGAAGGAGAGGTGGCAACGCCATTCCATGTCGCATCTCACTCGGCGGGCCGTGTGACGACCGGCATCGCTCCTGCAAACCCATTTCTTCATTTTCATTCACACAGGATCTGATATTCCAGACTGCTGAATGTGACAAGCATGTAATGTGCAGGCAGCAGCGTCGGTCACGTGACGGGAGAGCACCAATAGGATCTCGGAGCCTGCGTTCCTACCAAAATAATAAAAATTACCCCAAAGTCCTGGAGACATTTCCATTTTGCCATATCTAAGACGGCTCTTATAGGAATTGCCACCCATCTTTCCCAGAGTCCTGACCGGCATGTCAATCACCTTCTGTGATATATATGGATAGGGGTAAGTAAGTAGTAGAACCTGTGGTTCAGGCAGCAGGGTGATAACCCACCTGTGCATTTTGTAGCTGTGGAACTGAGTTTAATAATAAAACTGAATTGGGAAATTGCAAGTTAAGCACTTAAATAATAGGTTCAGTACGTGTATGCGAAAAAATAAATAAAAATGATGGCAGCCGAGTAAATCTCAAAAAACACATTTAACCCCTTCTGGACCACTGCTGTATGGTGGAAGATTGGTCTTTAAAAATGGCGCAACGGGCACCATGATTGCTGATTTTTTTATTAGCAGAGACCCGGGGCTAATGTCTGCGATTGGCGATAAGGCCGATCGCAGACATTTAACCTCTCAGATGCCACGGTCAAATGTGACGGCTAAAATCGGCTTCGTGGCCACGAATGCCTTCCCCTGCCTTCAGTTTGCGCTGATTAGGATAAACCGATTATCCCGACTGAAGCACGAGCTGCCAGTATTTAATGCCGGAGATTTCTTGTACAAGTCATCGTCGTGAATGACTAGCGAAATGCCTTTTGAGAGAAAATACAAGCCCGGCTACTCCGACGTATCGCTACCGAGAGACCACAACTTGGGTCGAATGAGAACCTTCACAGACGCAAAGCATGGGAAATGCATGGAACCAAGGATCAGAGAAAATACATGCAGCAGCGTAGCAGAGCTGAGTTTGTAATCCCACCTGATGGTAATAGTACAACAATGTATACATTCCAGAGGTCTGCAAACCAACGACACTCCGTGAATTACTGCATCCCGCAGACAACGCAGCCTCAAAAAGATGAAGGACAGGATCAGCTCTGCTACATCTGTAACGTTTCTGACTTTTCTATCCGTCATCAACATTTCCCCCAAAAAAAATCAAAGGCAACTAAGAGCTGGTATCATAGAATAATGACTCCCAGGGAAGATCAAATGCCGCTACACTTCATATCCCCAGCAGTTAAGATCTGATTGTGCGTCACAGCAGCGAGAAGAGTTTTTGATTATATTATGCCCTCTAGGTGTCAGGGCAGTGAAATTGGCGAGGTTAACCGACAGTTTACAGCCACATAAGTTACACTGAGACTGTCGCTAGGTTTAAGAAGCACAGGCCCGGAGGATTCTTTTAATGGAAGATCTGACACGACCAATGAAATGTTTGCCTTCATTAGTGCAGGAAGCGCCCGCGAGTTCTCATTAAAAAGTTCTGCGCTCTGGTAAATTTTTGAGGCTTTCAAAGAGAATTGGTGACGATTCCAGACGCTCAGGGCCTCGGCGGAGAGAACGTCACGGAACAGTGACTTTATCCAGCCTCCATGGGCTGTTTGATGCAAAGAGCACTGACCCTGACCCCAAATGACCCTTAGCGATGTAGCAGAGCTGAGTTTGTTTTTTAACGCGACTCAAGAGAAAATCTTACATGATCATCACTAAGCGGAACCGACATGAAAATGAGCGTTGATAGATGTGTACGTCCCAGTTAGGCCTCTCTTTCACACGACCATTCGTTTCAATGGTTCCGCAAAAAAAAAAAAACGGAATGTACTCCGCATGCATTCCGTTTCCGTATTTCAATTTTTCCGTTCCGCTGAAAGATAGAACATGTCCTATTATTGCCCCCAAATCACGTTCCGTCGCTCCATTCAAGTCAACGGGGCCGCAAAAAAAAACGCAACACATGCGTAAATGCATCCGCATGTCTTCCGTATCCGTTCCGTTTTTTGCGGAACCATCTATTGAAAATGTTATGTCCAGCCCAACTGTATACTGTATATGCCATACGGAAAAACGGAACAGAAACACAACGGAAAGAAAAAAAACGGAACAACGGATCCGTGAAAAACGGACCGCAAAACGCTGAAAAAGCCATACGGTCGTGTGAAAGAGGCCATATGTCTTGGATGTAGAAGGGAATTTTATGTCTGCCTGCTTAGCTCTTCTAAAAGGGGACCTGTCACCTCTCCTGACGAGTCTGTTTTAGAAACTACGCGCGTTCCCCGTGTAATAACAATTCTGGAGCATCTATTCCTAGGACTCCAGGTTCTGCCGTTCCTGTATTATTCCTGCTAGAAGTTTGCAGCAGCCTGCAGTAAAGGTACTGCACGGTGTTACCAGTAGAGGGCGTCTGACTGTCTAATCAGCGCTGCCAGTATCAGACTGTGCAGGGACACCCCCCCCCCCCAACTGGTAACACCCATCTGTATCTTTACTGCAAGCTTCTGACCATTCATAATTTCTAGTAGGAATAATAAAGGAATGACAGAACATAAGAATAGATTGTAATTACATGGGGAATGTAAGTAGTTACTAAAACAGACATGACAGGAGAGGGGAGGGGTCCTCTTTAAAGGCGGTTGCAGTTCTCCTCTACAGTATTATTCAGGTGTTGGTCGTCCGTCTGAGGCGACTTTGTTAATTCCGGTATTGAGATCCAGCAGAGGATCCCAATATTGGAATTAAACGGATCTGTTTTGATTTTGCACATCAGGATGCATCCGTTCCGTTAGGGAGCAGTTGTGCGAAATCAAAACGGAAAAAAAGTATCCATCACTAAATACATTGAAAGTCAATGGGTGACGGATCCGTTTTTTTTTATATATATCTTGTTACACCGTTAATGGAGCCCGTGTTATTATTATTATTATTATAGATAATAAGACCGCTGAAGAAGGTCCGCCTTGACCGAAACGTTCGGTCGCCAACATTATCAAGAGTGATCACGTATCAAAGTAACTGGATCACGATTTAATAAAATACCGAAGTTGCATCCAATTATTCTGTGTGCCGCAATTTGCATATTATTGACTACGACTGAACAGTCCTTGCTGGCACCAGTACATATAGCGTGCGGTGCTCCAATTGCAATATTAGGATCCGTTTTTTTTTAGGCTCCTAAAAAAACGATCCGTCACCCACTGACTTACATTGTTTTCAGTGCCGGATACGTTTCCCCCCCGTTATAATAACCGGACACGAAACAGCAGCTTGCGGCGATTTTGTGTCCGGTGACATAACAGAATGCTGACGGAACGGAAAACATCCTGATGCGCCCGGAACAAATCTCAATACCGGAAAGCAACAACGCAAGTGTGAAAGTAGCCAAAGATAATGATAGCTCGAATCCATTAGAGCGAAAACCGTTTTTCATAGCTGTCCTTTACTTAGCTCATAAAGGGGGTCCTAAACGGGGTGAAGGGGCCCCTATATGACATCCATAAGTCATAGGGCGTATGGATAGGGGGTGTCCTTATGAGACATCTCCTTTAAAGGGGCTGATATCACAGCATAGGTGATAATTACAGATTGTAGGGGTCCGACCACCAGGACTCCGGTGATGGTGAGAATAGGGGTCCCCGGGTTGCAGGTTGTTCTGCCTCTGAATGGGGGTCTGTCTACGTCAACCCCATAGAAGTGAATGAAGCAGTGGACCGACATGCACATTACTGCTCCTGCAGAGAGAGGACTCGAGGATCATAGGGGGGGTCTCAGTGGTCAGACCCCCACAATCTGTTATTTATCACCTGCTTATCATGAAATCACACCTTTAGGATAATGCAGTAGAATTTCCTTTAAAAAGTACACATATCCCCATGAGCTGAACCAACCGGCATTCTCAGCTCTGCTACACCTGGAGCAAAATATCACTCAGTAGGCGGCTGATATAGAGTGTGGCATTAAACAAACTGCAAGAAGGTGTCTCTGCTCCCGCTTTAGTAACCACCGCGCTGATTTTACTTGCTAATTGTCTTAAGGTCCCAATCTAAACATACAATTATTCACGTGTAACGTGTTAAAATAGGCAAAGAATCGCTTTAATGCAGTGCTAAAAGCGTGCGAAAGCTAAAAAAAGATATCTCCATTATACAGTGCCATGCCGAGGCACCATTAGGCGGTACATTTGGAGGGCATATGACTCCTTAAAGGGGTTATCAGGGAAATAAGATGAATGATCTATCCTGCGGCGGGGTCCGAGTCATGTCAGCCCCCCGCTGATCAGCTGCTTTGGGAAGCTGTGGCCCTGAGGTCTCCTGGACACTTACCAAGCACAGCGCTATACATCATATAGTGGCTGTGCCTGGTATTGCAGCTCAGGCTCATTGAAATGAATGGGGCTGAGTTGCAACTGGGCCAAGGGATGGGCAAACTCGGCCCTCCAGCGGTTGTAAAACTACAAATCCCATCATTCCCAGTCTTCCTACAGCAGGCCATGATGGGATTTGTAGTTTTAAAACAGCTGGAGGGCGGAGTTTGCCCATCCCTGAACTAGGCCATGTCCAAGATGCATGGTGACGTCACAGGGCTCATGGAGCGACGGCCTCTTCTAACAGCTGATCTGATATTGATGACCTGTCCTCAGGATAAGTTACAAAAATATTAATTCATAACATCATTAAAGTCTAATCAAAATGTATACGTATCAGAAGAAAATATATATTCAAAATAATCCCTGTACCCACAGTAATCTGGGAGAGTAGGCCCAATTTGTCTATTCCTTGTATGAGGTAAGGCAGACCTTACCTCAGACCATCAGAGGACCCTCATATCATAAATGAAATCTAATAGGTTTTGACTCAAAGAAATACACCCTAGTAGCAACAAGTGAGTGGCTTTAAGAGCAGCTCCAAATATTAGTTTTTCTTCTTCTCCTGGACCTTCGGAACTCACTATGCTATCAGGGCCCTGGTCCCACCAGGGGATCCTCTGGTACTCTGGTGGGCCAGTCTGACACTGAGCGTCACATGGAGAGGTAGATGACTGTCGTAGGTTCTCCAGGGGCTTGGATGACCTGAAGAAGCTGCTCTTCTGTGCTATGTTCCTCCACACCCAGGATGCAAAAACAGTAACATCAGAGTTTCATTATCTAGTTGACGTTTTTAGGAACATTTTAGGATCCAGTACAAATGAAACAGTCTAATTAAAACCATAAGAACCCTATAAATCAGCAATTAGTGGACGGTGATATGAGTCCTCTCCTGACCTCCTTTCTTCTTCTCTTCCCACTCTGTGGAAAATAAAAGCTTCGACTTGTCCTTTAATAGCCACTTTTCACATCTCACCAATCTCCAGCGAAGGCCGTATGCCCTGGTTGTGCTAAGTGCGCGTATCACAGGAATGCATATTCTCAGTCATACTCCGACAGACACCTTTTAAAGCTCCTATCCACATACTTCCTCTGCATTGATTTCTTCCGCTTCATCTCCGAATTCATTACAATACTATTAACAGCTTTGATAAAATCTTGTGCTGATTCAGTTGATCGACTGCTTTCATTCGCACAAAAAAGGAGCAATGAAGCTTCTGGAGAGAAACTAAATAATGTTCTCTATGCTCTGCCACCTGCACTTCACCTCATATCCGTGTGGCCCACACAACTCTTCTCCACAATCAAATGAGAGCAACGGTTTTGCCTTTGTTCGTGGAAGCTCACATTCTTATAAGTGAATTTCCCAGGGAGAGCAATCTTAATGACCTCTCTTCCTGGAGAACAGGTCCCTTGTTTGGCCCTCAAATGCATTCCTTGTGGGAAGCAAGGGTGGCACAATCCGGGGGACTTTTCTCCCTATCAGCTAACATAGACAGAAGGAATACCTTTGCAGGTTCATGTCATCTATGGAGAAGCGATATAAGTCAACCTGAGAAGAGGTCCTCTTCTCCATGGGTCCTGAGACTCCTGAAGCATCTAAAGAAGCTATCTCTATGGCACATTCACCCTTGCAGAGGATAAAATAATAGAAGGTAGAAAAGTTTCCTTATCTGACATGTTCAGAACATTTTAGTTATCTATAAGCTTCTTTATGGAAACTATAAAACATTCTCCATGCTCTACCACCTGCAAAACACCTCACATGCTTGTAGACCACACAGCTCTCCTCCAACATAGGAGAGAAGCTGTTTTACCACTGTTCATAGACGCTCACAATCAAACACCTTGAAAAGAAGCAGGCAAAAGACTCATTCAGCCAGCAGCTATTTCTCCCAACCCCTCGGTTTGGCCAAGTGTGTACCCCTGGCACTGGCTTACCTCAGTTGAGAACAAAAGGATCATTCAACATGCCTAATTCTTTTTTCCCTGTACATAAGCCAAACAACCGTTGGCCAATCCTCTAATAGACATTCAATGGTCAACAAATTCCACCGAAATTTGCGTGTTCAGCCAACCTTAGTCTAATGTGTATACCTTAGTCTAAACCTTTAAAGTGAGTCTCTGTACTAAAAAAACTTTTCTTATGAGAATCTTGATAACCCCTGCAGTAATTCATAACGGTTCCTGCAACCACGCCTATCCATCAGAGGGCTGAAGGTCCTTTGTTTGCCATAACATCCGCTCAGTGTAGAGGTTAAGCACTGTAAGACGCAGCGGAGGAAGAACTTCGTAGCTTCACGCAACCCATGGTGCATTTTGGATTAGCCAAGCTGAGCAGATGCTATAGAGTGTCAACTGTTGTTTGACTGGTTTTATCAAATTGCACATTCTGTCTGAAACACAAATGCAATGTAGGTGGCACTCTACATCACCAGGAACTCTTTTGTATTCGAGGCAGGAGCACTTTTGGATTGAGCTTTAGCACCCCCTTTGTTTATTTCATAGGAGGCAAAGACTGAACAAGTAAAAGCAGTAGATTTAAAGTGGTGTATTCTAGTCAATTTCAAAGGGGTTGTTCCTTTTAGCAATCTCTTCCACAATTGGGTCTCATTAGAAGTGTCTTCCATCCTACAAGCTCCTTACAAGCTACAAGCTGCATGTAGGAGTAGTCTGAAGATGTCATAAAGCTGTCAAAAGATATACATTACAGTCAAGTAAATGATGAATCATAGGGAATGTGAATCAAGGGGCTTATTGATGAAAAAATGTTACCATATTTGCCAAGATCTGGAGCTCTACATACTCTTTAAACCAGGGACATGACAAGGGGCTTGCTGTCGTTGCATGGTGAAAGCAGTGAATGGAACCTTCACCCTCGTTAAAGAAAAAAACAAGATGCTGGCCATGTGACTACAATCTAAGCATCTAGTAAAGTTGACCATACATGTTAGTCTTTTGTCAGTAGAACCCGTAGAGAACAGCGGGTTTGGCCGACACATTAATGTGTGTGGGGAGCTTCTGACTGTCCCCCAACCAATGTTCTCCCAGGAGATAAGCCGGCACCAGAAGTGTCTGGCAGTGGCTTTCTCTGCTCCCCTCATAGAATACACTTATACTTTTGGCCAAGCTGAACGTATATTGTATGGGGTAGCCAGGAGGGAGTCGGGAGAGACAGCTGTCGGCCAAACGATTGTCCGGCCGACCGCTCTTAAATGTGTATGGACAGCTCAACAATAAAAAATTATTTCAACATACCAACATACACACCTACCTTCTTGCCAAGGAGCATTGCCTGGCCTACAAGACAAGTTGGCGGCCTACGTGAGAAGAAATATACTTCCATACCCAGATTAAAGCCTTTCCAACAGCCCAACCACTACCCTCTCAGTAAAAAAAAAAAAAAAACACTGAACACAGATTGGTGTCTTAGCCTTATGGAGAAGACTCTGGCTTAGCTTTTATCGCTAGTCATGTTATAAGGCCTATTCAAGGGTCAGATATTGACTTACAGGTAACATTGAAGAGACCATTTGCCTTTGAAGGACAGCTACTTTGCCTACTTTTTGCCACAGAGCATTGCCTGGCGTATAACATTCCCAGTGCTAATTTGTTGGTCCCCCAAACTTATAGATTTATAGCTAGGTGGGACCAAAACCAGCAGATATCACTATATCCATGATATGAAGCTTGCGCCTTCCAACACAGATTTATCCTAATTAAACTGCTAACTGTAAAATTTCCTGCCCAAAATATGGGGCACATAGAAAACAAAGGTGAGGTGGAGCTTTCTACCACTAAAGCAACTTATAGCTGTGGCTTGGGTTAAAAGAAGAAATAGTAAAAATGTCCTTCATATTTACCAGTGTCACTATACAGTAAGGTCTCCTGTGGCTGACGGTGGTGCACCTCCAACAAAGAAAGGAGGACAGCGAGAAAAGTTCAACAATCTAATGGACCAAGTGATGGCCTTCAGCACCATTTTATTTTAGCAGAGACGTGAAATGTAGGAAAGGATGGATGGAAAAATTGTCCACTTCCTTAAAACCTCGACTACGGAACTGCCAATGAAACCATAGAACATCACATATGACCACTTGGCACCATTAGAGGTGGGACTATGGTGTTTAATAATACCAATAGAGAGTAATAATGTGCATGCGGCACTATTTCAATAGTTATAGAATTGTCCTAATGTCTTAATTCCTTCCCTTTCTCCTCTGGACCTTCACCTATCAACTAGAACCTCTCTTGCTCTGGAGCTCTTGCTCTGTGAAGGGACATATATTTACCTGCTTACCGGCACTAGTTCCTGTCTCCGTCGCTCCACAAGCTCAGCAACTCCACTCAAGTCACTGGATGTAAATTGGACGCCAATCACCAGACGCAGAAGTGACCTCCTCCCCTGCGTTATGACCAGAGGTGCAC
>NC_053398.1:125886095-125891095 GCF_905171765.1 Bufo bufo
CCAAACTGTACAGCATGGTGTTTTGTTTTCGCATCTGTGCTGAACCATTAAATTTCTATGTGGATTGTAAGCCAATTATCTAAATCATAGCAATGACCAGGTCACTGGAGACACAAAGAGATATAGCAGAGCCGAATGAGTGTACGGTGCCCCAGTGCATACTGATAATGCCATAAGTTAAGAAAATGCAAGATATAGTACCTTGTGGTGAGTTGTGGCTGATAAACTTGGCACTGCTACATCTGCTAAACTCAGCTCTGCTACATGTGCCAGCTCGAGTGGCTGCGTGAATCATCCTTTATAATCCAGATGGGGATCAATAACCCCACTGGAAAGATCAGTTTAAAGAGGTTTCTGCTGTGATCGATGGCAGCTGATGGATAGGCACAGTGATCTCCATATACAAAACTACAACTCCCAGCATGACTTGTCTGAACAAGCCTTACAGGCCTAACTGGTAGGACACCCACCAACCCAGGGGATTGAGGTGGTAGCCCCCCCATATACTGTATATTGACGCCAATGCAAGATATAGCTTCTCAGTTGCACCTCCGTGGGGGAAGCAATGACCTAGGATTGCACTGGGCGCCCTACCACCACTTTACGGGTTGCCCCCATTGCTATGGGTTGTCCTATTAGCCGTAGTCACAGCAAACTACGACTCCTCGTGCTCTTCCCTCGCCGTTATCACCAACAGGTCGGATCGCCAATGTGGACTACTGGGTTATAATTTTATGCAGTTCGCCCCCCAGCATCAAACGGTCTGGTCCGAAGACCAAATTGGGGGCTTTGGAGCAAATTGTCCTTCTGGGGACCTCAGTGCCAAAATCAGAGCTACCCGAATATCCTCTAGTCCTGGAGATGGACATTTTACAGAACAAACTCATGTTCTCCTATGACATAAAGTATGCCCAGCATTTCAGAACTACAACCCCCACTATGTTCTTCCTCCTTTCTGCCAGCACAGAGGGGGTTATTTCCATTATACTTGGAGAGTCACAGATTGCCAAACCCTAATCTACTTTTGCTTGCAATCCAATTGTGTGCTCAACACCTCACGCGCTCCTGCAGCTCTAATTACCATCAGTGTACAGTACAGATATAGCAAGGCTACAAAGGCAACAAAAGCTGCGAATGCCGACCACGTGCTCACTCCACGACACCATAGAGAGCTGGAGGGGGTCTGCAAACGAAAATACAAGCTGCAACTCTGCAGCAGACATCATGACTACAACTCCCAGCATACACCACAGCTGCATGGTCTCAGGGCAAGGTGGGAGTTGTAGTTTCACAACCACTAGAAGGCACAGACCATGGACTCAATCCCAATTTATGCTATGGACTAGGAAACCTAAAGTCTACTTCATAAGGCCGATGCTCGCTCGGCTGACAGCCATCTCCCCACCCCCCATACACATGCACACTCATGTCGGCTGAGAGCCATCTCCCCCCATACACATGCACACTCATGTCGGCTGACAGGCATCTCCCCCATACACATGCACACTCATGTCGGCTGACAGGCATCTCCCCCCATACACATGCACACTCATGTCGGCTGACAGGCATCTCCCCCCATACACATGCACACTCATGTCGGCTGACAGCCATCTCCCCCATACACATGCACACTCATGTCGGCTGACAGGCATCTCCCCCATACACATGCACGCTCATGTCGGCTGACAGCCATCTCCCCCCATACACATGCACACTCATGTCGGCTGACAGGCATCTTCCCTATACACATGCACACTTATGTTGGCTGACAGCCATCTCCCCCATACACATGCATACTCATGTCGGCTGACAGGCATCTCCCCCATACACATGCACACTCATGTCGGCTGACAGCCATCTCCCCCCATACACATGCACACTTATGTCGGCTGACAGGCATCTCCCCCCATACACATGCACACTTATGTCGGCTGACAGGCATCTCCCCCCATACACATGCACACTCATGTCGGCTGACAGGCATCTTCCCCCATACACATGCACACTCATGTAGGCTGACAGGCATCTCCCCCATACACATGCACATTCATGTCGGCTGACAGGCATCTTCCCCCATACACATGCACACTCATGTCGGCTGACAGCCATCTCCCCCCATACACATGCACACTCATGTCGGCTGACAGGCATCTTCCCCCATACACATGCACACTCATGTCGGCTGACAGCCATCTCCCCCCATACACGTGCACACTTATGTCGGCTGACAGGCATCTCCCCCCATACACATGCACACTCATGTCGGCTGACAGGCATCTTCCCTATACACATGCGCATTTATGTTGGCTGACAGCCATCTCCCCCATACACATGCATACTCATGTCGGCTGACAGGCATCTCCCCCATACACATGCACACTCATGTCGGCTGACAGCCATCTCCCCCCATACACATGCACACTTATGTCGGCTGACAGGCATCTCCCCCCATACACATGCACACTCATGTCGGCTGACAGCCATCTCCCCCCATACACATGCACACTTATGTCGGCTGACAGGCATCTTCCCTATACACATGCACACTCATGTCGGCTGACAGGCATCTCCCCCATACACATGCACACTCATGTCGGCTGAAAGCCATCTCCCCCCATACACATGCACACTCATGTCGGCTGACAGGCATCTCCCCCCATACACATGCACACTCATGTCGGCTGACAGGCATCTCCCCCATACACATGCACGCTCATGTCGGCTGACAGGCATCTCCCCCATACACATGCACACTCATGTCGGCTGACAGGCATCTTCCCCCATACACATGCACACTCATGTCGGCTGACAGCCATCTCCCCCCATACACATGCACACTTATGTCGGCTGACAGGCATCTCCCCCCATACACATGCACACTCATGTCGGCTGACAGGCATCTTCCCTATACACATGCACACTTATGTCGGCTGACAGCCATCTCCCCAATACACATGCATACTCATGTCGGCTGACAGGCATCTCCCCCATACACATGCACACTCATGTCGGCTGACAGCCATCTCCCCCCATACACATGCACACTTATGTCGGCTGACAGGCATCTCCCCCCATACACATGCACACTCATGTCAGCTGACAGGCATCTTCCCCCATACACATGCACACTCATGTCGGCTGACAGGCATCTTCCCCCATACACATGCACACTCATGTCGGCTGACAGCCATCTCCCCCATACACATGCACACTTATGTCGGCTGACAGGCATCTCCCCCCATACACATGCACACTCATGTCGGCTGACAGGCATCTTCCCTATACACATGCACACTCATGTCGGCTGACAGGCATCTCCCCCATACACATGCACACTCATGTCGGCTGACAGCCATCTCCCCCCATACACATGCACACTCATGTCGGCTGACAGGCATCTCCCCCCATACACATGCACACTCATGTCGGCTGACAGGCATCTCCCCCCCATACACATGCACACTCATGTCGGCTGACAGCCATCTCCCCCCATACACATGCACACTCATGTCGGCTGACAGGCATCTCCCCCCCATACACATGCACACTCATGTCGGCTGACAGCCATCTCCCCCCATACACATGCACACTTATGTCGGCTGACAGGCATCTCCCCCCATCCCCATACACATGCACACTCATGTCGGCTGACAGGCATCTTCCCTATACACATGCACACTCATGTCGGCTGACAGGCATCTCCCCCATACACATGCACACTCATGTCGGCTGACAGCCATCTCCCCCCATACACATGCACACTTATGTCGGCTGACAGGCATCTCCCCCATACACATGCACACTCATGTCGGCTGACAGCCATCTCCCCCATACACATGCATACTTATGTCGGCTGACAGCCATCTCCCCCCATACACATGCATACTCATGTCGGCTGACAGCCATCTCCCCCATACACATGCACACTCATGTCGGCTGACAGCCATCTCCCCTATACACTCGCACACTCATGTCGGATGGCAGCCATCTCCCGCCCATATACACAGGGATGCATCTAGCCTTTCTGCTACCTGAGGTGAAAACTGAAGTGACACCCCCGACTTATGCCAAAGTTTCAACCTAACCCCTTCCCTCCAGTCTTAGTGTTAAAGGCATACTTGGAAAACATTACATATAGCGCTACCAAACATACTGTTAATATAGCAATACAGTTGATTATGCAGAGATGAACACTTCCACAATTAAATCGCTCTTTCCCAAGGCCCTTCCGCTGCCCCCCACTTGTCCCTACCTGGTGCCGCCTGAGGCAATCACCTCACCTGGCCTCATTGGCGGTGCACCCCTGCATACACATGCACACTCACCTCCCCCATACACATGCACACTCACCTCACCTGGCCTCATTGGCGGTGCACCCCTGCATACACATGCACACTCACCTCCCCCATACACATGCACACTCACCTCCCCCATACACATGCACACTCACCTCCCCCATACACATGCACACTCACCTCCCCCATACACATGCACACTCACCTCCCACATACACATGCACACTCACCTCCCCCATACACATGCACACTCACCTCCCCCATACACATGCACACTCACCTTCCTCATACACATGCACACTCACCTTCCTCATACACATGCACACTCACCTCCCCCATACACATGCACACTCACCTCCCCCATACACATGCACACTCACCTTCATCATACACATGCACACTCACCTCCCCCATACACATGCACACTCACCTCCCACATACACATGCACACTCACCTCCCACATACACATGCACACTCACCTTCATCATACACATGCACACTCACCTCCCCCATACACATGCACACTCACCTCCCACATACACATGCACACTCACCTCCCTCATACACATGCACACTCACCTTCCTCATACACATGCACACTCACCTCCCCCATACACATGCACACTCACCTCCCCCATACACATGCACACTCACCTTCATCATACACATGCACACTCACCTCCCCCATACACATGCACACTCAC